>NC_074667.1:69483689-69697197 GCF_029448725.1 Salvelinus fontinalis
TAAATCCCAAATCTAGATTCAGGTCACATTCCTTTTCTATTCTAAATCCCAAATCTAGATTCAGGTCACATTCCTTTTCTATTCTAAATCCCAAATCTAGATTCAGGTCACATTCCTATTCTCGTCTAAATCCCAAATCTAAATTCAGGTCACATTCATTTTCTAGTCTGATACCCAAATCTAGACTCAGGTCATATTCCTTTTCTAGTCTGATACCCAAATCTAGATTCAGGTCACATTCCTTTTCTATTCTAAATCCCAAATCTAGATTCAGGTCACATTCCTTTTCTAGTTTAAATCTCAAATCTAGATTCAGGTCACATTCCTTTTCTATTCTAAATCCCAAATCTAGATTCAGGTCACATTCCTTTTCTAGTCTAAATCCCAAATCTTGATTCAGGTCACATTCCTTTTCTAGTTTAAATCTCAAATCTAGATTCAGGTCACATTCCTTTTCTATTCTAAATCCCAAATCTAGATTCAGGTCACATTCCTTTTCTAGTCTAAATCCCAAATCTAGATTCAGGTCACATTCCTATTCTAGTCTGATACCCAAATCTAGATTCAGGTCACATTCCTTTTCTAGTCTGATACCCAAATCTAGATTCAGGTCACATTCCTATTCTCGTCTAAATCCCAAATCTAGATTCAGGTCACATTCCTTTTCTAGTCTAAATCCCAAATCTAGATTCAGGTCACATTCCTATTCTAGAAGTCTGAGTCCCAAATGGCACCCTATTCCCTGTTAACCAGGGCCCATAGGCCCATAGGCCACTATAGGTCACACTAAGTATTCAGACCCCTTGACTTTTTCTACATTTTGTTACTTTAAAACCTTATTCTTAGATGCATTACATTACTTTGTTCTTCATTAATCTACTCACAATACGTTATAATGACGAGTGAAAACAGGTTTTTAGATTTCTATTTAAATGCATTAAAAATAAAAACAGAAATACCGTAAAAACATAAGTATTCAGTCCTTTTTGCTATGAGACTCGAAATGGGCATTTGTATTTATTATGGATCCCCATTAGTTCCTGCCAAGGCAGCCGCTTCTATTCCTGGGGTTTATTATGGATCCCCATTAGTTCCTGCCAAGGCAGCAGCTACTCTTCCTGGGGTTTATTATGGATCCCCATTAGTTCCTGCCAAGGCAGCAGCTACTCTTCCTGGGGTTTATTATGGATCCCCATTAGTTCCTGCCAAGGCAGCAGCTACTCTTCCTGGGGTTTATTATGGATCCCCATTAGTTCCTGTCAAGGCAGCAGCTACTCTTCCTGGGGTTTATTATGGATCCCCATTAGTTCCTGCCAAGGCAGCAGCTACTCTTCCTGGGGTTTATTATGGATCCCCATTAGTTACTGCGTAGGGATCAGCTACTCTTCCTGGGGTACAAACATATTAAAGCACTTACATTACATATTAAACAAAAGATAAAACACTACATCATATAACATTACTACACCACTAGAATAGTCTAGATTGTCACTGTATAATGTAGCGATAAGATTTCCCTTCACTGGAACTAAGGTGTCTAGCCCGAACCATGAAAAACAGCCTCAGACCATTATTCCTTCTCCACTAAACTAAACAAACAGATTACCGACCATTTCGAATCCCACCGTACCTTCTCCGCTATGCAATCTGGTTACAGAGCTGGTCATGGGTGCACCTCAGCCACGCTCAAGGTCCTAAACGACATCATAACAGCCATCGATAAGAGACATTACTGTGCAGCCGTATTCATCGACCTGGCCAAGGTTTTCGACTCTGTCAATCACCACATTCTTATTGGCAGACTCAAAAACCTTGGTTTCTCAAATTTTGCCTCGCCTGTTTGAACTACTTCTCTGATAGAGTTCAGTGTGTCAAATCGGAGGGCCTGTTGTCCGGACCTCTGGCAGTCTCTATGGCGGTGCCACAGGGTTCAATTCTCGGGCCGACTCTCTTCTCTGTATACATCAATGATGTCACTCTTGCTGCTGGTGATTCTCTGATCCACCTCTACGCAGACGACACCATTCTGTATACTTCTGGCCCTTCTTTGGACACTGTGTTAACTAACCTCCAGATGAGCTTCAATGCCATAGAACTCTCCTTCCGTGGCCTCCAAATGCTCTTAAACGCAAGTAAAACTAAATGCATGATATTCAATCCATCGCTGCCTGCACCTGCTCGCCCGTCCAGCATCACTACTCTGGACGGCTCTGACTTAGAATACGTGGACAACTACAAATACCTAGGTGTCTGGTTAGACTGTAAACTCTCCTTCCAGACTCACATTAAGCATCCAATCCAAAGTTAAATCTAGAATCAGCTTCCTATTTCGCCACAAAGCATCCTTCACTCATGCTGCCAAACATATCCTCGTAAAACTGACCATCCTACCGATCCTCGACTTCGGCGATGTCATCTATAAAATAGCCTCTAACACTCTACTCAACAAATTGGATGCAGTCTATCACAGTGCCATCCGATTTTGTCACCAAAGCCCCATACACTACCCACCACTGCGACCTGTATGCTCTCATTGGTTGGCCCTCGCGTCATACCCGTCGCCAAACCTCTGTTTCCTCCAGAGGCTGTTTGGAATTCGGTAGTGAGTATTGCAAAACAACCGAGGACAGACAATTTTTGCTTGTGTGGCCACTTCACGGATGAGCCGTTGTTGCTCCTAGACGTTTCCACTTAACAACACTAACAATAATAACAACAGTAACAGTTGACCGAGCAGCTATAGCGGGGCAGAAATCTTACAAACTGACTTGTTGGAAAGTTGGTATTGTATTACGGTGCCGCGTTGAACATCTCTGAGTGCTTTAGTTTTTTCATTCTACTGCCGATGTTTGTCTATGGAGATTGCATGGCTTTGTTCTCAATTTTTGTTGACCATTCAGCAATGGGTGTGACTGAAATAGCTGAATGCACTAATTTGAAGGGGTGTCCACATACTTTTGCATGGAATAAAGGTGCATTGGACTAAAGGCTATCTCTATCAAGGACGCATGGCAAACAAATGACGAAATAGAGGACTGTTACCGTATGATGGCTTATCTACTGCTCTCTAGTGACTGTTGTCTACTGCTCTATGGTGACTGTTAACTAATGGACTATGGTGACTGTTGTCTAATGCTCTATAGCAGGGGTGTCAAAGTCAAATGGACGGAGGGCCAAATAAAAAATTTAGCTACAAGCCGAGGGCCGGACTGTTCGAATGTTCATTGAAAATTTTTTAAATGACGCATATAGTCTAGTGAACCTAATTGAACCTACTGAAAACCTAACAAATATATTCCAATATGATCAGATAAATAAAGCAATATTTTCTTATGGCTCTGTCAGTAATCTTTAATTTTCAACAGACACAAAAGACAAATTTCCTTTATATAAAAATCCCCATAACATGAACATTAAATGAAAGAAACCGGTATTCAAGGCACCATCAGTAGCCTATATTTTCTATTTTAGCAAAAGTGGGCTAAATTTACTTCAAAGAAAAAAACAATAATAGCAATTTTCTATCATCCACTCAACTGAAATATTTTTAAAATATAATTGGATTGAAATACAATAAAATAAAGTGCAAAAATCTATTAATCAAAAACAACACTTTGTTTAAGGAGAAGTAACATGCAGTGAAAACAAATATTAAACTTTAACTTTTAAACTTGAACTGAGTAAAAACTCTAAATATGTGATTGCACAGTAATGTTCACTTGTTTGAGGTTGAGGGTGATACTTGGTGGTGTCCCATCTTTTCCACAAGTTCATCAATGTTCGGGGTAAGGCTCTGAGCTGAGGAAATCCTCAGAATTGAGTGGAGGTGTTCAGCAGTAAGTCGACTTCTGTGTGATGTTTTGTTCAGGTTCATCAAAGAAAACAGTTGTTCACACAGGTATGTGCTGCCAAACATAGACAACGTTTGAGCAGCCTGGATGCGCAGCTGGGGCATTGTGTCGGGGAGGAAACGGGCGAACTCCGCAGCACCCACTGCCGCATATTTTGCCCTCAGTGCATCATTGCATTGGAGGTCAATCAACTCCATTTGGAGGTTTGGTGGTGAGCTTTCCACGTCAACAGCAAATGGGTTACCGAGCAGTTCCAACCTGCTTTTTTGTGCTTCAAAGTCAGCAAATCGGCGTCGAAAGTCAGCGGCAAGCATACCTATTTTATCAGCCAACTGTGCGCTCGGGAACGCACTGGTAGAGAGCTTCTCTTTCATGGTCTGGCAGCTGGGAAAGTGGCTCAAATTTTCTTTCCGCATCTGCGTCTCCCACAGAGTCAGTTTGGTTTTAAATGCCTTCACTGTACTGTACATATCAGAGATGACATGATCCCGACCCTGCAGCTGCAAGTTCATTGCATTCAGATGACTCGTAATGTCACACAGAAAAGCCATTTCACACAGAAACATTTCGTCTCGGAGTTGTGTTGTGTCTTTCCCTTTGCTGTCCAAGAACAGACAAATCTCCTCACGAAGCTCGAAACATCTTTGAAGCACCTTTCCCTGGCTTAGCCATCGCACCTCTGTGTGATAAGGCAAATCACCATGCTCCGTTTCTAACTCCGTCAGAAATGCCTTGAACTGGCGGTGATTCAAACCTTTGGCTCTGATAAAGTTAACTGTGCGCGTGATGATGCTCATTACATGCTCCATTTTCAAGGCTTTACCGCACAACGCTTCCTGGTGTATGATACAATGATAAGCTGTCAGCTCACCTGTCGCGTTTTCCTCTTGCATCTTTTCCCGTATCTTCGCCACCAGTCCGCTCCTGTGTCCACACATCGCAGGTGCTCCGTCGGTTGTCAAACCCACGAGTTTTTCCCAAGGTAGCTCCATCTCATTTACACATCTTGACACCTCTTCATACAAATCATGCCCCGTAGTTGTGCCATGCATAGGACGTAAAGCCAAAAACTCCTCTGTCACGCTTAGGCTGGAGTCCACTCCGCGGATGAAAATTGACAACTGGGCAATGTCAGAAATGTCGGTGCTCTCATCCACAGCCAAGGAATATGCAATGAAATCTTTTCCCTTTTTCACAAGCTGCTCTTTTAGATTGATGGACAACTGGTCTACTCTCTCGGCAATGGTGTTTCTGCTCAGACTCACATTTAAAAAGAGTTGCCTTTTTTCTGGGCAAACTTCGTCACAAACTTTAATCATGCAGTTTTTGATGAAATCCCCCTCCGTAAATGGCCGGGCTGATTTAGCGATCTCTTCTGCCAAAATAAAACTGGCCTTGACAGCAGCCTGGCCTTGTGATTTGGCTTTTTTGAACAGAGCCTGTCGAGATTTGAGGCCTCGTTTTAATTCCTCTGCCTTTTGTAGCCTTTGTTCCATGTCCATATTCTTGTTTTTGTCCGCGTGTTTCGTTTCATAATGTCGTCTCAGATTATACTCTTTCAGTACCGCCACACTTTCTCCACACAGAAGACACACAGGTTTTCCAGCTACCTCCGTGAACATATACTCCGACTCCCACCTTGTTTGAAACCCCCGGTTCTCAGTGTCCACCTTCCGTTTTGCCATTTTTGATGGGTATCTGAAAGTTAATTTTACTGTGATGCTGACGACTGCTGTGCCAATAAATATTGAAATGAAGCAGCCTACTGCTCGGTGCGTCACCGTTGCATTGTGGGAAATGTAGTATTGGTGCGTGTAAAAGATCTGCGGGCTGCCGGCTTGCTGCGGTCTGCGGGCCGGTTCTAATAATAAATCAAGATCATCCCAGGGGCCGTAAAAAAACTTCTCGCGGGCCGGATGTGGCCCGCGGGCCTTGACTCTGACATATGTGCTCTATAGTGACTGTTGTCTACTGCTCTATAGTGACTGTTATCTAATGTTCTATGGTGACTGTTATCTACTGCTCTATAGTGACTGTTGTCTACTGCTCTATAGTGACTGTTATCTACTGTTCTATAGTGACTGTTATCTACTGCTCTATAGTGACTTATACCATGGTTTTTAGTGACTGTTATCTACTGCTCTATGGTGACTGTTATCTACTGCTCTATAGTGACTGTTATCTACTGCTCTATGGTGACTGTTATCTACTGCTCTATAGTGACTGTTATCTACTGCTCTATGGTGACTGTTATCTACTGCTCTATAGTGACTGTTATCTACTGCTCTATAGTGACTGTTATCTACTGCTCTATAGTGACTTATACCATGGTTTTTAGTGACTGTTATCTACTGCTCTATGGTGACTGTTATCTACTGCTCTATGATGACTGTTATCTACTGCTCTATAGTGACTGTTATCTACTGCTCTATAGTGACTGTTATCTACTGTTCTATAGTGACTGTTATCTACTGCTCTATGGTGACTGTTATCTACTGCTCTATAGTGACTGTTATCTACTGCTCTATGGTGACTGTTATCTACTGCTCTATTGTGACTTATATCATGGGTTTTAGTGACTGTTATCTACTGCTCTATAGTGACTGTTATCTACTGCTCTATAGTGACTGTTATCTACTGCTCTATGGTGACTGTTATCTACTGCTCTATAGTGACTTATATCATGGGTTTTAGTGACTGTTATCTACTGCTCTATAGTGACTGTTATCTACTGCTCTATAGTGACTGTTATCTACTGCTCTATGGTGACTGTTATCTACTGCTCTATAGTGACTTATATCATGGTTTTTAGTGACTGTTATCTACTGCTCTATGGTGACTGTTATCTACTGCTCTATGGTGGCTGTTGTCTACTGCTCTATAGTGACGTATATACTGCTCTATGGTGACTGTTATCTACTGCTCCATGGTGGCTGTTATCTACTGCTCTATGGTGACTGTTATCTACTGCTCTATGGTGACTGTTATCTACTGCTCTATGGTGGCTGTTGTCTACTGCTCTATGGTGACTGTTGTCTACTGCTCTATGGTGACTGTTACCTACTGCTCTATGGTGACTGTTATCTACTGCTCTATGGTGACTGTTATCTACTGCTCTATGGTGACTGTTATCTACTGCTCTATGGTGGCTGTTGTCTACTGCTCTATGGTGACTGTTATCTACTGCTCTATAGTGACTGTTATCTACTGCTCTATAGTGACTGTTATCTACTGCTCTATGGTGACTGTTGTCTACTGCTCTATGGTGACTGTTATCTACTGCTCTATAGTGACTGTTATCTACTGCTCTATAGTGACTGTTATCTACTGCTCTATAGTGACTGTTATCTACTGCTCTATAGTGACTGTTATCTACTGCTCTATGGTGACTGTTGTCTACTGCTCTATGGTGACTGTTGTCTACTGCTTTATGGTGACTGTTATCTACTGCTCTATGGTGACTGTTGTCTACTGCTCTATGGTGACTGTTGTCTACTGCTCTATGGTGACTGTTGTCTACTGCTTTATGGTGACTGTTATCTACTGCTCTATAGTGACTGTTATCTACTGCTCTATAGTGGCTGTTATCTAATGGACTATGGTGACTGTTGTCTACTGCTTTATGGTGACTGTTATCTACTGCTCTATGGTGACTGTTGTCTACTGCTCTATGGTGACTGTTGTCTACTGCTCTATGGTGACTGTTGTCTACTGCTTTATGGTGACTGTTATCTACTGCTCTATAGTGACTGTTATCTACTGCTCTATGGTGACTGTTATCTACTGCTTTATGGTGACTGTTATCTACTTCTGTAGCAGTTTTGGGAGCAATGATATATGAAAAATGAATGGTTGAAAACGATTTTAACCATTTTCTTGTTTGACCTCTAGGTTTTATGGGTAGTATGACTCATACTGTAGTACTCTATAAAGGAGGAGCTGATGCATAATGTACCACCACATTTCTCCTCAGGCCCAGCTCTCTCTCTCTCTCCACGAGGATGAAGATGACTTATGATGCCCAGACCCAGACAGCCTCTCCTTAGCCTAGACAGGTGACAGGACAACCTCCCGGATAGAAATATGATAAGTAGCACACTATGGCTGGGTATTTGTATTGTACAGCATGAAGTTGTACAGCAGCATGCCATAAGGTTCATATACGCTGCCTTCACGAACGTATTGATACACATAGATTTATTCCACATTTTGTTACAGCCTGAATTCAAAATGGATTTCTCTCAACAATCTACACACGATACAGCATAATGGGAATGTGAAAACATGTTTTTTTTTTGTTTTTTTTTACATTTTAGCAAATGTTTTGAAAATGAAACAGAAATAACTAATTTACATAAGTATTCATACCCCTGAGTCAATACATGTTAGAATCGCCTTTGGCAGCGATTACAGCTGTGAATCTTTCTGGGTAAGTCTCTAAGAGCTTTGCACACTTGGATTTTACAATATTTTCCCATTATTCTTTTATAAATGATTCAAGCTCTGTTAAATCTGAACCAGGTTTTCCTCTAGGATTTGTCCTGTGCTTAACTCCATTCTGTTTCTATTTTTTTATCCTGAAAAACTCAATTTATTTTTTTATTTTTTATTTCACCTTTATTTAACCAGGTAGGCTAGTTGAGAACAAGTTCTCATTTGCAACTGCTACCTGGCCAAGATAAAGCATAGCAGTGTGAACAGACAACAACACAGAGTTACACATGGAGTAAACAATAAACAAGTCAATAACATGGTAGAAAAAAAGAGAATCTATATACAATGTGTGCAAAAGGCATGAGGAGGTAGGCAATAAATCGAATAATTACAATTTAGCAGATTAACACTGGAGTGATAAATCATCAGATGATCATGTGCAAGAAGAGATACTGGTGTGCAAAAGAGCAGAAAAGTAAATAAATAAAAGCAGTATGGGGGGTGAGGTAGGTAAATTGGGTGGGCTATATACCGATGGACAATGTACAGCTGCAGCGATCGGTTAGCTGCTCGGATAGCAGATGTTTAAAGTTGTTGAGGGAGATAAGTCTCCAACTTCAGAGATTTTTGCAATTCGTTACAGTCGCAGGCAGCAGAGAACTGGAAGGAAAGGCGTCCAAATGAGGTTTTGGCTTTAGGGATGATCAGTGAGATACACCTGCTGGAGCGCGTGCTACGGGTGGGTGTAGCCATCGTGACCAGTGAACTGAGATAAGGCGGCACTTTACCTAGCATAGCCTTGTAGATGACCTGGAGCCAGTGGGTCATCAGTCCTTAACGATAACAAGCATTCCCAGAACATGATGCAGCAGTAATATGCATGGGAATATGAAGGGTTGTACTCAGTAATGTGTTGTTTTGCCTCAAATAAAACACTTTGTATTCAGGTTAAAACGTGCATTTCTTTGACACATTTTTTTTTGTACTATTACTTTAGTGCCTTAATGCAAACAGGATGCATGTTTTGTAATATTTTTTATTCTGTACAGGCTTCCTTCTTTTCACTCTGTCATTTAGGTTAGTATTATGGAGTAACTACCATGTTGTTGATCCATCCTCAGTTTTCTCCTATCACAGCCAATAAACTCTGTAACCATTATAAAATCTCCTTTGGCTTGATGGTGAAATCGCTGAGTGTTTTCCTTCCTTCCTTCCTCTCCGGCAAGGATGCTTGTATCTTTGTAGTGACTGGGTGTATTGATACACCATCCAAAGTGTAATTAATAACTTCACCATGCACAAAGGGATATTTCTTATCTGCTTTTACAACCTACCAATATGTGCCCTTCTTTGTGAGGAATTGGAAAACCTCCTTCGTCTTTGTCGTTGAATCTGTGTTTGAAATTCACTGCTCAACTGAGGGACCTTACAGATAATTGTGTGCGTGGGGTATAGCGACGAGGTAGTCATTCAAAAACCACGTTTTGCACACAGAGCGAGTCCATGCAACACATTATGTGACTTGTTCAGCACATTTTAACTTCTTCTGGCTGCAAGGGAAAATGTTGAGTTACCAGTGAAATCGTGCCCATTTCAAACGGCCTCCTACTCAATTCTTGCTCGTACAATATGGATATTATTATTAATATTGGATGGAAAACACTCTCTAGTTTCTAAAACTGTTGGAATTATTTCTCTGAGTGAAACAGAATTCCTTTGGCAGCACTTTCCCTGACCAGGAAGTGAAATGTCAGAAATATGTGTTCTGTTCAACTTGATGCCTATATATGGTCATGACACTTAGGAGTCTACTTAAACTCCATACGCCTTCCTCTTGGTCTCAAGAGGATGTGAGAGAAGAAATTTTGTGTTCATCTTGGTCAGGGGTGGAATAAAAGCTATTTCTTTGACGTGACCGTCCACTTCCGGTTCTCTGAAACGCGCGACAAGGAAGTGCCATTGCCTTCTGTTTTGCTGCCGTAATAGACGAAAACTATCCCCGGCTCGGAATTTTTTTGATACATGTGAACATATCATCGTAATGTATGTTTTTTCAATATAGTTTCGGCGTCGGTACACTTATGACAACAGCCACTTCAAGTGAAGGGCGCGAAATTCAAAATATATTTTTTTTAAATATTTAACTTTCACACATTAACAAGTCCAATACAGTATATGAAGGTAGACATCTTGTGAATCCAGCCAACATGTCCGATTTTTAAAATGTTTTACAGGGAAGACACAATATGTAAATCTATTAGCTAACCACGTTAGCAAAAGACACCACTTTTTTTACTCCACCAGTTTTTTACTCCATCAGTAGCTATCACAAATTCGATCAAATAAAGATATAAATAGCCACTAACCAAGAAACAACTTCATCAGATGACAGTCTGATAACATATTTATTGTATAGCATATGTTTTGTTAGAAAAATTTGCATATTTCAGGTATAAATCATAGTTTACATTGCAGCTACAATCAGAAATTGCACCGAAAGCAGACATAATAATTACAGGCACCAACGTCAAATACCTAATTACTCATCATAAAACATTTCTGAAAAATACATAGTGTACAGCAAATGAAAGACAGGCATCTTGTGATTCCAGCCAATATTTCCGATTTATTAAGTGTTTTACAGTGGAAAAAAAATGTTGCGTTTTATTAGCTTACCACAATAGCCAGAAACACTTGGGCGCCGACGACTACGACAGATATATGAAATAGCATCATAAACTGTTTCTTACTTTTGCTGATCTTCCATCAGAATGTTGGACAAGGTTTCCTTTGTCCAGAACAATCGTTGTTTGGATTTAGAACGGCAACTTTCCCTCTTCATTTAGCAAGCGCACTAGCCAAGTGGCTCGAATCTCTCCATGTCAACAAACGGAAGAGAACAGAACACGGCAAAACTCCCGAAAATTTTTCAATAATCTGATGAAACTATATTGAAAAAACATACTTTACGATGATATGGTGACATGTATCAAATAAAATCAAAGCCGGAGATAGTAGATAGTAGTCGCCTATAACGGCAGCTAAACAAAAGGCAATCCCACTGTCCACCTCGCGCTCTTCAGAGTACCGAAAATGGGGGACACGTCATTCAAAGATGATGTGTTCCATCTCAGACCAAGAAAATCACCTTATTTCTTCTCTCACAGCCTCTTGACACCCAGGGGAAGGTGTATGACGTGCATGTATACTAATAGGTCTCGTGCCCATTTATAGGCAGGAAGAAGAATAGAGCCTCGATTTCAGACTTTCCACTTCCTGGTCAGGAAGTGTGCTGCAGAATGAGTTCTGTTTCACTCAGAGAAATAATTCAAACGGTTTTAGAAACTAGATAGTGTTTTCTATCCAATAGTAATAATAATATGCATATTGTACGAGCAAGAATTGAGTACGAGGCCGTTTGAAATGGGCACCTTTTATCTGGCTACTCAATACTGCCCCTTGCAGCCCAAACAGGTTAAGCTTTCTGCCAATATCAGATATGTCTATGTCCTGGAAAATGTTCTTGTTACTTACAACCTCATGCTAATCGCATTAGCCTATATTAGCTCAACTGTCATGTGGAAGGAACACCGATCGCAAAGAAGTTTTAACACCTAACAGTTCGGAGATACAGTGTAGGGCAGGTGGGCTAGTCTAAATGATGAGATTATTATGGGTAAGAGCGAGATTGTTTTTATTTGTCAAATAGCAGCCAAGCATCGATCATCATGTTACCAGAATAAGACCCTCAATATTTATTAGAAAGGAGCATCAAGATCATCACTGTGCGCTTTTACCACCCTGTAAAGTTCATCATTATTTATTTAATATTCAGCCTAAACTAAATGATTTCCCGAGTCGTAGTTGGAGGACCACACACCACATACAGTATCATTGTGTGATTCCAAGTTTACTTCGATATATGATGGATATAATATTAATATTTGCGGATAAAGGTGTTTTTCACCTCCATTTCTCGCATAACTAATTGTACAGACCAAAAATAATCAACCGTGTCGAACGAACAAATTGTCTGTCGCCAATTATGAAAATGTTCTGTTTTCATCAGATCTGTCGTGACTTTTTTTTTTCACTCAGATAAATAATTCAAACGGTTTTAGAAACTAGAGAGTGTTTTCTATCCAATAGTAATAATAATATGCATATTGTACGAGCAAGAATTGAGTACGAGGCAGTTTAATTTGGGAACGAATTTTTACAAAGTCGAAATGGCGCCCCCTATTGACAAGAAGTTATCTGCCTGGATCGGTTGGATGGGAACCTGGTTACTGTGTCACATCTCAATCGATTTTTTCACTGTCACACATTTCTAATTTAGAAACCAATCTTGCTTTTCATTCTGACGACTGCCCACTACGTTTCCTGCTTTGGCATTTGATTATAATCCTCATTTGAGGAAGAACAATTATTACAGTTTTGAAAATATTTAAGTTGATAAATTGCAGATGATTAATTGTTATCAAAATCTAATTGGACTGCTCTTTATTCAAAGAGAAAAAAGTTGCCTTACATGAATGCTTGTTAGTCATGATCCAATGTCAGATAAATCAACACGTTATGAAATATGTTATAAATGCATGATATTTTGGGGCTCAGCAGGCTCACTCGTCTCTTAGTCATTCAGGTTTAGAAGAACAACAACATAAGGAAGAAATATTAACAGAATATCAAGCAACAAATGAGCCCGTAAAGAACATTACTCTAGGCACTTACTTATACTCTAGGGTCGCATCCTAAATGGCACACTTGTCCCTATTGGCCCTGGTCAAAAGTAGTGCACCACATAGGGAATAGGGTGCCATTTGGGATGTGGGTAAGATCTTCTTTATTTTCTCCCCCTCACCAACCCAATTGCAAAAACATATTGATCTTTTCTGTGGTGAGTTTCTTTTCTTAATATTTATTGGGCCCATACATCTACGTTAATAAATACTGCTCCCTACACCACCAGTGTTCTGTAAACACAGAATAATCAATATTTATATAACTTTCTCTCCAGTTGAATATTTGCACAAACCCATGTCTCCACAATCAAAAGGTAATCATTTACAAGGAGTAGAACACTTTGTATTGAAGTATGCCAAGCTCTATTTCTCTGTTAGTTGAACAGTATTTCAATAGGGACATACAGTGCTTTCAGAAAGAATTCATACCTAATGACTTAGTAAACATTTTGTTGTGTTACAGTCTGAATTGAACATGGATTACATTTAGATTTGTGTCACTGGTTTTGACACAATAACCCCATAACGACAAAATGGAATTATGTGATTCAACATTTTTACAAATTAATAAAAATGTAAAAGCTGAAATGTCTTGAATCAATATGTATTCAATCCCTTTGTTATGGCAAGCCTAAGTCAGTTCAGGGGTAAAAATGTGCTCAACAAGTCACATAATAGTGTTTGGTCCCTCAGTCAAGAAGTGAATTTCTAACACAGATTCAACCAAAAAGACCAGGGAGGTTTTCCAATACTTCGCAAAGAATGGCACATATTGGTAGGTGGGTAAAAATAAAATAAAAAACAGACATTGAATATCCCTTTGAGCATGATGAAGATATTAATCACAATTTGGATGGTGTATCAATACATCCAGTCACTACAAAAATACAGGCTTCCTTCCTAACTCAGTTGCCGGAAAGGAAGGAAACTGCTCAGGGATTTCACAATGAGACCAAGAGTTACAGAGTGTAATGGCTGTGATAAGAGAAAACTGAGGATGAATCAACAACATTGTAGTTACTTCACAATACTAACCTAATTTACAAAGTGAAAATAAGGAAGCTTGTACGGAATACAAATATTACAAAACATGCATCCTGTTCTGCAACAAGACACTAACTTAATACTGAAAAAGCAATTCACTTTTTGTCCAGAAAACAAGGTGTTACGTTTGGGGAAAATCCAATACAACACATTACTGAGTACCACTCTCCACATTTTCAAGCACAGTGGTGGCCACGTCATGTCACGGGTGTGCTTTTAATCATTAAGGACTGGGGAGTTTTTCAGGATAAAAAATAAACGTAATGGAGCTAAGCACAGGCAAAATCCTAGAAGATAACCTGGTTCAGTCTGTTTTCCACCAGACACTGGGATATTAATTCACCTTTCAGCAGGACAATAACCTAAAACACAAGGTCAAATCTACACTGGAGTTGCTTATCAAGAAGACAGTGAATGTTTCTGAGTGGCCGAGATACAGGTTTGACTTAAATCTACTTGAAAATGAATGGCAAGAACCGGAATAAGGTTGTCTAGCAATAAGATTCTTCCAAGACGGCGTAGCAGTGTAGACGTCTTTGTCCTGTCGTGTCCCGTGTCCCTTGTATATATCTTTTTACATCTTTTTCTTCGCATATCTTTTAAAAATACTTTCTTAAACCTCAACTTCTAAATACTCTCCTGCAACCCGCCTCACCCAATGTGGCGTGGATCTGCTTTTTTCTAAAGTATTTCTATTTACTTCTGATCTGGAATCCATCTACTGAAGATAGCCAGCTAACTGCCTACCAGCTATCAGTTAGCAAACCATTGCTAGCGGTCATCAGCTAACCTTTAGCTAGGAAAGCTCTCGCTAGTTCGAACAACGTGACTAAAACCAGAGCATAACGGACCTATTTCTCTCCATATCCCCGGATTCCTACCGCAAACTCTGAACATTTTCATCTGGATCTTCGCAACTAGCTAACCACAATCCCGGGTGACCACTCCTGGCTAGCGTTTCCATCCCGGAGCAGGCACCGAAGCAGGCACCAATTAGCCTGAAGCTAATTGGCTAGGGCTCCTGTGCTACCACTGAAGCCCACTCCTGGGCTACAAGACCCGGACCCATTTACTGCCGGTACGGAGCACGGAACCCCGCCTATCCTCTACGACTGGAATACCGACATAATCTGCCCGGGGACTCCAACAGGCCCCTCAGGCGTGACGCCCGCTGAAGGCCCATTCTGCTAACCTACTAGGCCTGTTAGCTACCTAGAGCTACCTGGAACCCTACTAATTCCACGACTGGTCTATCGACGTCACCGCACGAAGAGGCAAAAACAGACTTTACCCCCATCGCAACGTCCCCCAAAGGCTAACTTGCCTGCCCCGGTCTGCTAACTGCTAGCTTATCTTGCAGCTAGCGCAGCCAGGAAGCTAGCACCAGTTAGCAAACACAATTCTACAATTCACAACCTCTCTTTCGCCATCGCTATCCGGCTTGGATTCTCTGTCGACACGACCACGTCTGGTTTGCAGACGTGCCCTCAACAGGTGCCCTCAACCGGCCTCCGTCTGAGCAGACCCCCTCCATCTGAGCAGACCACCCCCCCGGGCTACTAACTTTAAACGCGTGCTAGCTTAGTGGAGGCCTCACTACTCCATCTACGGCTGCCCCCTGGACACTATGATCACTTGGCTACATAGCTGATGCCTGCTTGACTGTCCATTAATTCACGGTACTCCATTCTGTTTATTTGTGTTTTATCTGTCGGCTCTGTGCCTTAACTCAGGATCTGTGTGTAGTTAATCCGACCCTCTCTGCCCAGTCGTCACCATTTTTACCTTCTGTTGCTGTGTTAGCTGACTAGCTGCTGTTATCTCACCTGCTGTTTTAGCTAGCTCTCCCAATCATGACCTGCAATCACTTTATGCCTTATTGTATGTCTCTCTCAAATATCAATATGCCTTGCATACTGTTGTTCAGGCTAGTTATCATTGTTTTGGTTTGCAATGGACCCCGTAGTTCCACTCTCCGTACCTCTGATACCTCCTTTGTCCCACCCCCCACACATGCGGTGACCTCACCCATTGAGACCAGCATGTCCAGAGATACAACCTCTCTTATCATCACCCAGTGCCTGGGCTTGCCTCCGCTGTACCCGTGCCCCACCATACCCTGGTCTGCACATTATGCCCAGAATCTATTCTACCACGCCCATAAATCTGCTCCTTTTATTCCTTGTCCCCAACGCTCTAGGCGACCAGTTTTGATAGCCTTTAGCCGCACCCTCATCCTACTACTCCTCTGTTCCTCGGGTGATGTGGAGGTAAACCCAGGCCCTGCATGTCCCCAGTCACCCTCATTTGTTGACTTCTGTGATCGAAAAAGCCTTGGCCTCATGCATGTCAGCATCAGAAGCCTCCTCCCTAAGTTTGCCTTACTCACCGCTTTAGCACACTCTGCCAACCCTGATGTCCTTGCCGTGTCTGAATCCTGGCTTAGGAAGGCCACCAAAAACTCTGAGATTTCCATACCCAACTATAACACTTTCCGTCAAGATAGAACTGCCAAAGAGGGAGGAGTTGCAATCTACTGCAGAGATAGCCTGCAAAGTTCTGTCATACTCTCCAAGTCTATGCCCAAACAGTTCGAACTTCTAATTAATCTCTCCAGAAATAAGTCTCTCACTGTTGCCGCCTGCTACCGACCCCCCTCAGCTCCCAGCTGTGCCCTGGACACCATCTGTGAATTGATCGCTCCCCATCTAGCTTCAGAGTTTGTTCTGTTAGGTGACCTAAACTGGGATATGCTTAACACCCCGGCAGTCCTACAATCTAAGCTTGATGCCCTAAATCTCACACAAATCATCAAGGAACCCACCAGGTACAACCTTAAATCCGTAAACATGGGCACCCTAATAGACATTATCCTGACCAACTTGCCCTCCAAATACACATCTGCTGTCTTCAATCAAGATCTCAGCGATCACTGCCTCATTGCCTGTATCCGCCACGGGTCCACGGTCAAACGAACACCCCTCATCACTGTCAAACGCTCCCTGAAACACTTCTGCGAGCAGGCTTTTCTAATCGACCTGGACCGGGTACCCTGGAAGGATATTGACCTCATCCCGTCAGTTGAGGATGCCTGGTCATTCTTTAAAAGTTACTTCCTCACCATATTAGACAAGCATGCTCCGTTCAAAAAATGCAGAACCAAGAACAGATATAGCCCTTGGTTCACTCCAGACCTGACTGCCCTCGACCAGCACAAAAACATCCTGTGGCGAACTGCAATAGCATCGAAGAGCCCCCGTGATATGCAACTGTTCAGGGAAGTCAGGAACCAATACACGCAGTCAGTCAGGAAAGCAAAGGCCAGCTTTTTCAAGCAGAAATTTGCATCCTGTAGCTCTAACTCCAAAAAGTTCTGGGATACTGTAAAGTCCATGGAAAACAAGAGCACCTCCTCCCAGCTGCCCACTGCACTGAGGCTAGATAACACGGTCACCACTGATAAGTCCGTGATAATCGAAAACTTCAACAAACATTTCTCAATGGCTGGCCATGCCTTCCACCTGGCGACTCCAACCTTGGCCAACAGCCCCGCCCCCCCCCGCTGCTACTCGCCCAAGCCTCCCCAGCTTCTCCTTTACCCATATCCAGATAGCAGATGTTCTGAAAGAGCTGGAAAACCTGGACCCATACAAATCAGCTGGGCTTGACAATCTGGACCCCCTATTTCTGAAACTGTCCGCCGCCATTGTCGCACCCCCTATTACCAGCCTGTTCAACCTCTCCTTCGTATCATCTGAGATCCCCAAGGATTGGAAAGCTGCCGCTGTCATCCCCCTCTTCAAAGGGGGAGACACCCTGGACCCAAACTGTTACAGACCTATATCCATCCTGCCCTGCCTAGCTAAGGTCTTCGAAAGACAAGTCAACAAACAGATCACTGATCATCTCGAATCCCACCGTACCTTCTCCGCTGTGCAATCCGGTTTCCGAGCCGGTCACGGGTGTACCTCAGCCAACGCTCAAGGTACTAAACGATATCATAACCGCCATCGATAAAAGACATTACTGTTCAGCCGTCTTCATCGACCTGGCCAAGGCTTTCGACTCTGTCAATCACCATATTCTTATCGGCAGACTCAATAGCCTCGGTTTTTCTAATGACTGCCTTGCCTGGTTCACCAACTACTTTGCAGACAGAGTTCAGTGTGTCAAATCGGAGGGCATGTTGTCCGGTCCTCTGGCAGTCTCTATGGGGGTACCACAGGGTTCAATTCTCGGGCCGACTCTTTTCTCTGTATACATCAATGATGTTTCTCTTGCTGCGGGCGATTCCCTGATCCACCTCTACGCAGACGACACCATTCTGTATACTTCCGGCCCTTCCCTGGACACTGTGCTATCTAACCTCCAAACGAGCTTCAATGCCATACAACACTTCTTCCGTGGCCTCCAACTGCTCTTAAACGCTAGTAAAACCAAATGCATGCTTTTCAACCGTTCGCTGCCTGCACCCGCACGCCCGACTAGCATCACCACCCTGGACGGTTCCGACCTAGAATATGTGGACATCTATAAGTACCTAGGTGTCTGGCTAGACTGCAAACTCTCCTTCCAGACTCATATCAAACATCTCCAATCCAAAATCAAATCTAGAGTCGGCTTTCTATTCCGGAACAAAGCCTCCTTCACTCACGCCGCCAAACTTACCCTAGTAAAACTGACTATCCTACCGATCCTCGACTTCGGCGATGTCATCTACAAAATAGCTTCCAATACTCTACTCAGCAAACTGGATGCAGTTTATCACAGTGCCATCCGTTTTGTTACTAAAGCACCTTATGCGACCACCACTGCGACCTGTATGCCCTAGTCGGCTGGCCCTCGCTACATGTTCGTCGTCAGACCCACTGGCTCCAGGTCATCTACAAGGCTATGCTAGGTAAAGTGCCGCCTTATCTCAGTTCACTGGTCACGATGGCTACACCCACCCGTAGCACGCGCTCCAGCAGGTGTATCTCACTGATCATCCCTAAATCCAAAACCTCATTTGGACGCCTTTCCTTCCAGTTCTCTGCTGCCTGCGACTGGAACGAATTGCAAAAATCTCTGAAGTTGGAGACTTTTATCTCCCTCAACAACTTTACAAATCTGCTATCCGAGCAGCTAACCGATCGCTGCAGCTGTACATAGTCCATCTGTAAACTACCCACCCAATTTACCTACCTCACCCCCATACTGCTTTTATTTATTTACTTTTCTGCTCTTTTGCACACCAGTATCTCTTCTTGCACATGATCATCTGATGATTTATCACTCCAGTGTTAATCTGCTAAATTGTAATTATTCGATTTATTGCCTACCTCATGCCTTTTGCACACATTGTATATAGATTCTCTTTTTTCTACCATGTTATTGACTTGTCTATTGTTTACTCCATGTGTAACTCTGTGTTGTTGTCTGTTCACACTGCTATGCTTTATCTTGGCCAGGTCGCAGTTGCAAATGAGAACTTGTTCTCAACTAGCCTACCTGGTTAAATAAAGGTGAAATAAAAAAAATAAAAAAAAATCAACAGACAATTTCACAGAGCTTGAAGACTTGTGAAAAGGATAATGGGCGAATCCAAAGCTCTCAGAGAACCTGTAAGATTCGCAGCTGTAATCGCTGCCAAAGGTGCTTCTACAAATGTATAAAAATAATGTTTTCACTTTGTCATTATGGGGTATTGTGTGTAGATGGGTGAGAAAAAAAATCTATTTACAATTCAGGCTGTAACACAACAAAATGTGGAATAAGTCAAGGGGTATGAACACTTTCTGAAAGCATACTGTAAAAACAAAACCAGAAAACTTATAGGAGTAGTATAAAGTATAAAGAAAATAAAAACCACATACAGTATGTCAGATAAATATATTTTTAAAATTGACATAAAGTGATTTTAAGCACATTTGTTTTTAAACAATCTTTCATGTGAATTGATTTTATTGTCAGGGTTGTGTGTAGCGAAGTACCAGAGTCAAAAGCAGGACACAGGTGTTTGAGCGAAACATAAAACGTTTACTCAAAATACAGCAAAAAATCCACAAAGGGAAAAAACAGAACTAACAACAACCACTAACGTAATAAACAATCACCGACAAAACAGAAATGAAAGCAAGAGGGTAAACAGGGAACATGATGGGGAAATTGAAAACAGGTGTGGATAATACAGACAAAACAAAACGAAACTGAAAGTGGATCGATGGCGACTAGAAAGCCGGTGACGTCGACCGCCGAACACCACCGGAACAAGGAGAAGGGCCGACTTCGGCGGAAGTCGTGACAGTACCCCTCCCCTGACGCGCGGCTCCAGCAGCGCGACGACACCGGCCTCGGGGACGACCCGGAGGGCGAGGCGCAGGGCGATCCGGGTGGAGACGGTGAAACTCTTGTAACATTGATGGATCTAGGATGTCCTCCACCGGTACCCAGCATCTCTCCTCCGGACCGTACCCCTCCCACTCCACGAGGTACTGAAGGCCCCTCGCCCGACGTCTAGAATCCATGATGGCCCTTACGGTATACGCCGGGACCCCCTCGATGTCAAGAGGGGGCGGAGGGACCTCCCGCACCTCAGACTGCTGGAGCGGACCAGCCACCACCGGCCTGAGGAGAGACACATGGAACGAGGGATTAATACGATAATCAGGGGGGAGTTGTAACCTATAACAAACCTCGTTCAGTCTCCTCAGGACTTTAAATGGCCCCACAAACCGCGGACCCAGCTTCCGGCAGGGCAGGTGAAGGGGTAGGTTTCGGGTCGAGAGCCAGACCCGATCCCCCGGTGCATACACGGGGGCCTCACTGCGGTGGCGGTCGGCACTCGCCTTTTGTCTCCTGATGGCCCGTTGTAGCCGTACGTGGGCAGCGTTCCAAGTCTCTTCTGAGTGCCGAAACCATTCATCCACCGCAGGAGCGTCAATCTGGCTCTGATGCCATGGTGCCAGGACCGGCTGGTAACCTAGCACACACTGAAAAGGTGATAGGTTGGTAGAGGAGTGGCGGAGGGAATTTTGGGCCATCTCGGCCCAGGGGATGTAAGCTGCCCACTCCCCCGGCCGGTCCTGGCAATAGGACCTCAGAAACCTACCCACATCCTGGTTTACTCTTTCCACCTGCCCGTTGCTCTCGGGGTGGAAACCTGAGGTAAGACTGACCGAGATCCCCAGGCATTCCATAAACGCCCTCCAGACTCTAGACGTAAATTGGGGACCCCGATCAGAAACTATATCCTCAGGCACCCCGTAGTGCCGGAATACATGGGTGAACAGAGCCTCCGCAGTTTGTAGAGCCGTAGGGAGACCGGGCAAAGGAAGGAGACGGCAGGACTTAGAAAACCGATCCACAACAACCAGGATCGTGGTGTTACCCCGCGACGGGGGAAGATCCGTCACAAAATCCACCGATAGGTGTGACCATGGTCGCTGTGGAACGGGAAGGGGTTGTAATTTCCCTCTGGGCAGATGTCTAGGTGCCTTACACTGTGCACATACCGAACAGGAGGAAACATAAACCCGCACGTCCTTAGCTAAAGTGGGCCACCAGTACTTCTCAGAAAGGCAGCGCACCGTCCGACCGATCCCAGGATGACCAGAGGAGAGTGACGTATGAGCCCAACAAATCAAACGATCGCGGACATCAAACGGAACGTACATACGCCCAGCTGGACAGTCAGGTGGAATGGGCTCTGAACGTGACGCCCGTTCGATGTCCGCGTCCACCTCCCATACCACCGGTGCCACCAGGCGAGAGGCTGGAATGATGGGAGTGGGATCTGAGGACCTCTCCTCTGTATCATACAGCCGGGACAGTGCGTCTGCCTTAACGTTCTGGGAACCTGGTTTGTAGGAAAGGGTGAAATCAAAACGGGTGAAAAACATGGCCCACCTTGCCTGGCGAGGGTTCATTCTCCTCGCTGCCCGTATGTACTCCAGATTGCGGTGGTCAGTCCAAATGAGAAAAGGGTGTCTAGCCCCCTCAAGCCAGTGTCTCCACGCTTTCAGAGCCATGACAACAGCCAGCAACTCCCGGTCCCCCACATCATAGTTTCGCTCCGCCGGGCTGAGCTTCTTCGAAAAGAATGCACAGGGGCGAAGCTTTAGTGGCGTACCCGAACGCTGAGACAGCACAGCCCCTATCCCCGCCTCGGACGCGTCCACCTCAACTATGAATGCTAAGGAAGGATCAGGATGAGCCAGCACGGGAGCTGAAGTAAACAGAGCCTTCAGGTGACCAAACGCCCTGTCCGCTCCAGCTGTCCACTGCAGTCTCACAGGTCCTCCCCTCAGCAGTGAGGTAATGGGAGCCGCTACCTGACCAAAACCCCGGATAAATCTCCGGTAGTAGTTAGCAAACCCTAAAAACCGCTGCACTTCCTTTACCGTGGTTGGAGTCGGCCAATTACGCACGGCTGAAATGCGGTCATTCTCCATCTCTACCCCTGACGCTGAAAAGCGGTACCCTAAGAAGGAGATGGACTGTTGGAAGAACAGACATTTCTCAGCCTTGACGTACAGGTCATGCTCCAACAGTCGACCAAGCACCTTACGCACCAGGGACACATGCTCGGCGCGTGCAGCGGAGTATATTAGAATGTCATCTATATACACCACTACACCCTGCCCGTGCAGGTCCCTGAAGATCTCATCCACAAATGATTGGAAGACTGATGGAGCATTCATTAACCCGTACGGCATGACGAGGTACTCATAATGCCCAGAAGTGGTGCTAAATGCTGTCTTCCACTCATCTCCCCCCTTAATACGCACCAGGCTGTAAGCGCTCCTGAGGTCCAATTTTGTGAAGAAGCGCGCCCCGTGTAATGACTCGGTCATACTGGCTATGAGTGGTAGCGGGTAACTGTATTTTTTCGTGATCTTATTTAATCCTCGATAATCAATACATGGGCGCAAACCTCCATCCTTCTTCTTCACAAAAAAGAAACTCGAGGAGACAGGTGAGATGGAAGGCCGAATATATCCCTGTCCCAGAGATTCGGTGACATATGTCTCCATAGCCACCGTCTCCTCCTGTGACAGAGGATACACATGACTCCTGGGAAGTTTAGCGTCTACCAAGAGATCTATCGCACAATCCCCCGGTCGATGGGGTGGTAATTGAGTCGCCTTCTTCTTACAGAAGGCGAGTGCCAAATCGGCATATTCGGGAGGAATGTGCATGTTGGAAACCTGGTTTGGACTCTCCACCGTAGTGGCACCTAAGGAAACACCTACACATCTACCTGAACACTGACAGGACCATCCCTTGAGAGTCCTCTGTTGCCACGAAATAATCGGATCATGAGAGGCCAACCAGGGAAGACCCAACACAACAGGAAACGCAGGAGAATCGATCAAAAAGAGACTAATTCTCTCCTCGTGATCCCCCTGCGTTCTCATAGCGATGGGCGCTGTGACCTCCCCAATCAGGCCCGACCCCAAAGGACGACTATCTAAGGCATGTACAGGGAAGGGAACATCAACAGGAATAATAGGGATCCCTAATCTATGTGCTAAAGAGCGATCAATAAAGTTCCCAGCTGCGCCTGAATCTACTAGCGCCTTATGCTGAGGATGCGAGGAAAACTCATGAAATTCTATATGTAACCACATGTGCGCAACAGAAGACTCTGGGTGAATTATGTGCCTACTCACCGGAGATGACCCATCAGTGCTCCGCCTGCTACCTCGACTTCCAGGAGAAACACCCCAGCACCGGACAGCAGTGTGTCCTCTGCGTCCACAGTTGGTGCATGGAGTGGTCCTCCCTCCGGTCTCCCTACTAGCAGCCCCTCCTAACTCCATCGGTGTAGGATCCAAGGGGCTGGGTAATGGAACGGGCGGACCCCGATCCAGACGTCCGCGGGAGGCCAACAGGTTATCCAGCCGGATAGATAAGTCCACCAGCTGGTCCAGGTTAAGAGTGGTGTCCCTGCAGGCTAACTCCCTACGAACGTCCTCTCGTAGACTACACCTGTAGTGATCGATCAGGGCCCGCTCATTCCATCCCGCACCGGCGGCCAGAGTACGAAATTCCAAGGCGAAATCTTGAGCGCTCCTCATCCCCTGTCTGAGATGGAACAAACGCTCTCCCGCCGCTCTCCCTTCAGGTGGATGATCAAAGACCGCCCGGAAGCGGCGAGAGAAGTCATCATAGTTGTCCAGTGTTTGTCCCTCTCTTCCCCAGATGGCGTTGGCCCACTCCAGGGCCTTACCAGTCAGACAGGAGATGAGGGCGCCCACCTTCTCTCGTCCTGAAGGGGTCGGATGAACAGTTCCCAGGTATAATTCCAACTGTAGGAGGAACCCCTGACACCCGGCTGCTGTACCGTCATACGCTCCTGGGAGCGAGAGCCGAATCCCACTGGGTCCTGAAGATGGAGGGATGACCGGTGGAATAAGAATAGGCGCGGGTGGTGTTGATGGGGTCTGATTTACCGGGAGACCTCCTCTCTCCCATCGGTCCATTGTCTGCAGCACGCGATACATGGCAGTCCCTAAACTGTGTAACATGGTCGCGTGCTGTTGAACTTGCTCCTCGACTTGGATAGAGGGGCTGGCTGTGCCTGCTGACTCCATTTGAAGTCGGGTCGGTGATTCTGTCAGGGTTGTGTGTAGCGAAGTACCAGAGTCAAAAGCAGGACACAGGTGTTTGAGCGAAACATAAAACGTTTACTCAAAATACAGCAAAAAATCCACAAAGGGAAAAAACAGAACTAACAACAACCACTAACGTAATAAACAATCACCGACAAAACAGAAATGAAAGCAAGAGGGTTAAATAGGGAACATGATGGGGAAATTGAAAACAGGTGTGGATAATACAGACAAAACAAAACGAAACTGAAAAGTGGATCGATGGCGACTAGAAAGCCGGTGACGTCGACCGCCGAACACCACCGGAACAAGGAGAAGGGCCGACTTCGGCGGAAGTCGTGACATTTATTGAGATTTCGGTAAGTGTTTTCCCCTAGAAACAAAAAGGTTAAGGTTAGCTGTACCATAGCATGATGAATCACACATTTAGCTTGGTGTGTGTTCTCTCATAGATCTAATGTCAGAGTTGATGGTATGTATTGTGAAGGATTTGTTAGCTTTGCTAGCAGTCTCAGAGTGCAATTGGCTTGTACACAGATTGTTCTATATGTTGTCTTCTAGGCCAGGTTACTATATAGGATTTACAGATTGTTCTATATGTTGCCTTCTAGGCCAGGTTACTATATAGCACTTACAGATTGTTCTATATGTTGCCTTCTAGGCCAGGTTACTATATAGGATTTACAGATTGTTCTATGTGTTGCCTTCTAGGCAAGGTTACTATATAGGATTTACAGATTGTTCTATATGTTGCCTTCTAGGCCAGGTTACTATATAGCACTTACAGATTGTTCTATATGTTGCCTTCTAGGCCATGTTACTATATAGGATTTATAGATTGTTCTATATGTTGCCCTCTAGGCCAGGTTACTATATAGGATTTACAGATTGTTCTATATGTTGCCTTCTAGGCCAGGTTACTATATAGGATTTACAGATTGTTCTATATGTTGCCTTCTAGGCCAGGTTACTATATAGGATTTACAGATTGTTCTATATGTTGCCTTCTAGGCCATGTTACTATATAGGATTTACAGATTGTTCTATATGTTGCCTTCTAGGACAGGTTACTATATAGGATTTACAGATTGTTCTATATGTTGCCTTCTAGGCCAGGTTACTATATAGCACTTACAGATTGTTCTATATGTTGCCTTCTAGGCCAGGTTACTATATAGGATTTACAGATTGTTCTATATGTTGCCTTCTAGGCAAGGTTACTATATAGGATTTACAGATTGTTCTATATGTTGCCTTCTAGGCCAGGTTACTATATAGCACTTACAGATTGTTCTATATGTTGCCTTCTAGGCCATGTTACTATATAGGATTTATAGATTGTTCTATATGTTGCCCTCTAGGCCAGGTTACTATATAGGATTTACAGATTGTTCTATATGTTGCCTTCTAGGCCAGGTTACTATATAGGATTTACAGATTGTTCTATATGTTGCCTTCTAGGCCAGGTTACTATATAGGATTTACAGATTGTTCTATATGTTGCCTTCTAGGCCATGTTACTATATAGGATTTACAGATTGTTCTATATGTTGCCTTCTAGGACAGGTTACTATATAGGATTTACAGATTGTTCTATATGTTGCCTTCTAGGCCAGGTTACTATATAGCACTTACAGATTGTTCTATATGTTGCCTTCTAGGCCAGGTTACTATATAGGATTTACAGATTGTTCTATATGTTGCCTTCTAGGCAAGGTTACTATATAGGATTTACAGATTGTTCTATATGTTGCCTTCTAGGCCAGGTTACTATATAGCACTTACAGATTGTTCTATATGTTGCCTTCTAGGCCATGTTACTATATAGGATTTATAGATTGTTCTATATGTTGCCCTCTAGGCCAGGTTACTATATAGGATTTACAGATTGTTCTATATGTTGCCTTCTAGGCCAGGTTACTATATAGGATTTACAGATTGTTCTATATGTTGCCTTCTAGGCCAGGTTACTATATAGGATTTACAGATTGTTCTATATGTTGCCTTCTAGGCCATGTTACTATATAGGATTTACAGATTGTTCTATATGTTGCCTTCTAGGACAGGTTACTATATAGGATTTACAGATTGTTCTATATGTTGCCTTCTAGGCCAGGTTACTATATAGGATTTACAGATTGTTCTATATGTTGCCTTCTAGGCCAGGTTACTATATAGGATTTACAGATTGTTCTATATGTTGCCTTCTAGGCCAGGTTACTATATAGGATTTACAGATTGTTCTATATGTTGCCTTCTAGGCCAGGTTACTATATAGCACTCACAGATTGTTCTATATGTTGCCTTCTAGGCCAGGTCACTATATAGCACTCACAGATTGTTCTATATGTTGCCTTCTAGGCCATGTTACTATATAGCACTTACATATTGTTCTATATGTTGCATTCTAGGCCAGGTCACTATATAGCACTCACAGATTGTTCTATATGTTGCCTTCTAGGCCAGGTTACTATATACCACTTACAGATTGCATGAGAAAAATGTTTAGCTGATTTCCAATTGAGCCGACACGTTCAGCGTCTCTGCTAACAGGACAACATTGCCTTTAAATCTCAATCACTTTGTAAAGCATATCTTCCTTTATACAGAATAAATAGAGCCTCATTATTGTCATTTTATTGTGTTACTTTTTTGAATTTGTACTCTAGTTTATTTGGTAAATATTGTCTTAATTCTTTCTTGAACTACGTCGTTGGTTCAGGGCTTGTAGGTAAGCATTTCCCGGTTGTATTCGGCGCATGTGGCAAATAAAGTTCTATTGGATTTGTTTGATTGATTCAAGGTGTGCTCATGTCCTCAGATGCCTCAGAATGTGTGTATCAGCCCGATCTGTCTTCATGTCAAGGTTTTAGTTGACCTGAATTTCTCATCAGTCCTCTCTCAGAGATACCTGTCCGCGATGACAGTCTAAATCTGCCCGTCTACACTGAGGCCTTCTGAGGCCTGCTTGACAGGCCATTTACATGACAAATGAGACAGTGTTTTTGGCCGCTCTCCTTAACAGTAAGTGTTGCTTCAACAGGAGGCTGTTTACTTAGATATTCGCAGGTTCAGATGACATGACATAAATATACAGTAAAACACCTCTTGATGTTTGGCACCTGGTTCTATTTCATTTACCCACTTAATAAGTACTAGAGGGAGAGGGATGTGAATGGACTTGATTCTTTGTGTTGGCTACATGTGAATGGACTTGATTCTTTGTGTTGGCTACATGTGAATGAACTTGATTCTTTGTGTTGGCTACATGTGGATGGACTTGATTCTTTATGTTGGCTACATGTGGATGGACTTGATTCTTTATGTTGGCTACATTCAAGCGAGCCCCTGCAAGTCCAATGTTCAACACAGCAGTCATTAAGAAATAGTGTTTAAAATACATCTAAAAGAGAAGCAGGCTCCTGTTAGCCCCATCGCCACACACCAAAAGACTCTAATTATGACGACAGAGCTCCTGTTAGCCCCATCGCCACACACCAAAAGACTCTAATTATGACGACAGAGCTCCTGTTAGCCCCATCGCCACACACCAAAAGACACTAACTATGACGACAGAGCTCCTGTTAGCCCCATCGCCCCACACCAAAAGACACTAACTATGACGACAGAGCTCCTGTTACATTCTCCTACATTCCTTTGCCTCCTTTCAAATGGTACCAATAATAATATATCCTTGCTTTAGGGCCTGAACTACAGGCAGTTATATTTGGCTATGTCATTTTAGGCAAAAATGTAAAAAAGCGGTCGGAAAAAGCAATGGCTTTTTTCTGGCCACTCTTACGTAAAGCCCAGCTTTGTAGAGTGCACGGGCTTAAAGTGGTCCTATGGACAGATATCAAATCTCCGCTGTGGATCTTTGCAGCTCCATTAGGGTTACCTTTGGTTTCTTTGTTGCCTCTCTGATTAATGCCCTCCTTGCCTGGTCCGTGAGTTTTGGTGGGCGACCCTTTCTTGGTAATTGGATGCACCAACAGATTATTTCTGTTTTTATTTTTTTTGAATTTTTGGAAACAAGTTGTGTTTTTCATTTCACCAATTTCGACTATTTTGTGTATGTCCATTACATGAAATCCAAATAAAAATCTATTTAAATTACAGGTTGTAATGCAACAAAATAGGAAAAACGCCAAGGGGGATGAATACTTTTGCAAGGCACTGTAGGTATAAGTGGTTACAAATTGCATCAGTGTCTTAACAGCGCAATTTGCCAAGGCAGGATACTCTGAGTGCAGCCGAATCCAGAAATCTGGAAGTGGCTTCTGATTAAATAACATTTTCACAAAATCATTTGTTGCAATTTCGATGGTGCTCTCTTGTTCAGATATCAGATCCAGTTGTTTGTCATCCGTTTCGGGAAAGTACCTCCGTAGTTGCGCACCCAACTGATGCAGGTGCTTCACTAGATCACATTTGACATTGTCCATAAGCTTGAGTTCATTTGAATTGGCAAATCAGTTATGAACAAATTCTTATTTACAATGACAGCCTACCGGTGAACAGTGGGTTAACTGCAATTTTCAGGGGAAGAATGGCGATTTTTACCTAGTCAGCTCAGGGATTCAATCCAGCAACCTTTTGGTTACTGGCGCAACACTCTGACCACTAGGCTACCTGTCACCCATTAACACAATGATGGAAAGACCTGTGTGTTGTCCTTGTTAGTGAAGACAGAGAAGAGCACCAACTTCTTATTCATGGCCTCAATTTTGTCCTGCACATTGAATACATTTGTGGAGAGTCCCTGTAATCCTAGATTCAGATCATTCAGGCAAGAACAAACATCACCCAGATTGGCCAGTCGTGTGACAAACTCGCCATCATGCAAGTGGTCAGATAAGTGAAAATTATGGTCAGTAAAGAAAACCTTAAGCTCGTCTCTCATTTTTTTTAAAGTGTCAATACTTTGCTCGTTCATAACCAGTGCAGTTCTGTATGTTGTAAAAGCGTTACATGGTCGCTGCCCATATCATTGCATAGTGCCGAAAATACACGAGAGTTCAGGGGCCTTGCCTTGTCACGCTGGTATAAAGGCTTTGGAGACAGGTGCAGGAATACATAATAGGGGTTTTTAATATACCCAAAACAAACACATATACAAAAGAAGGGAAAGTACCCAAACAAAAGAGCCGACGAGACCCGTAATACACAATGCACAAAACACGCAGCACAAAAGCTGAAACAACGCATAGGTAGTCACACGACCAACGGACATGGGAACAATAACCGACAAGGACAATGGGGAACAGAGGGCACATATATAACACACTAATCAGGGGAAATGGGAAACAGGTGTGCGTAATCAGACAAGACAGTCCGGGGTTGATGATAATGAATCCTGTTTACTGAAGCCTAGAAGGCCGGTGACGTTGACCTCCGAAACTGGTGAACAGAATGAGCAGCAGTATTGGGGGGATCCATGACAGTACCCACCCCCCGGCGCCGACGGTGAAAATCCCAGCAAAGCTTCCAGGATGTCCACTGCAGGAACCCAGCACCGCTCCTCTGGGCCGTACGCCTCCCAGTTGATGAGGTACTGGAGACGCCCCCTCCCCCCCCGAATCCAGGACCTCACGGACTGAGTACGCCAGACCTCCCTCGGCGTCCAGAGCCGGAGGTGGGGCGTCACTGGGTCCAGGGGACCAAGCAACACTGGCCTAAGGAGAGACACATGAAAGGTCGGATAAATGCGGTAATCAAAAGGGAGTTGTAAACGGTACGTTACCTCATTAACCCTCCTCAGGACTTTAAGCGGCCCCACAAACCGCAGGCTCCACTTCCAGCAGGGCAGGCGGAGTGGCAGGTTCTGGGGGGAGAGCCAGAGCCGGTCGCCTGGGGAGAAAACAGGCGCCTCACTGCAGTTGCGGTCAGCCTGTTCCTTGTGCGGATGGAGATGAGTATGCACAGCATTCCAGATCTCCTCAGTGCGGCGAAACTCCTCGTCCACCACAGGAGCATCGGTCTGGCTCGGATGCCAAGGTGCCAGGGCCGGCTGATTCCCCAACACGCACTGGAAAGGCGAGAGGTTAGTAGAGGAGTGGCGGAGGGTATTCTGTGCGTACTCCGCTCAAGGTAGAAAATCCGCCCAATCCCCTGGCCGATCCTGACAGTAACACCTCAGGAACCTGCCCAACTCCTGATTGACCCTCTCCACCTGCCCATTAGCTTGAGGACAATACCTGTAGGTGAGACTGACTGTGACCCCCAGGCATTCCATGAACTGAGGGCCACGGTCTGACACAATTTCCTCCGGGATCCCTTAGTACCGGAAGACGTGCATGAAAAGAGCCTCAGCGGTTTGCATGGCCGTTGGAACCCCAGGCAGAGGAAGGAGGCGACAAGCTGTTGACATGCTTTAACAAAGTTAACCATTTTCACTGCAGTGTCCAAAACGTCTTTCAAGCTGTCAGGCATTCCCTTGGCAGCAAGAGCCTCTCGGTGGATGCTGCAGTTCTACCCAAGTGGCTTCGGGAGCAACTGCTTGCACGAGCGTTACCACTCTACTATGTCTCCCTGACATGGCTTTTGCACCATCAGTACAGATACCAACACATCTTGACCACAACTCCATTTGATGTCACAAAGCTGTCCAGTACTTGTTGCATTTACCTATGTCTTACTACTCGAAAGTCGTCTTAATTCTAGCTCAAAAAACTCCCGTGGCTTATTTTTCAAATTGGCATGTTTTGTTTCTAAATGTCTGTGCAAGAGTGAAGGTTTCATCGAATTGTGAGCTAGTACTTTTGTACATATAACACACTGTGGCTGAGGAAAGGCACTACTCCCAATATAAGTGAATCCCAAATCAATGTAGTTCTCATCATATTTGCACCTCTTCGATGGTCCAACGTCCCTGTCTGTTGTTCGGTGCTTTACCGGGGTAAAGTAACTCTTCGGCTGCATCAGATTAACAACTGTCAGTGTCCATGCTAGCTGGGCTAACAACAAATGTAGAATTACTGATGCTAGCGTTGGATATTCTCATGGAAGCAGAACAACTTGTGTTGTCGACAGGTGCAGGTGTAGTACTGCTGGTAGTAGCAGTACTACCAGTAGAGCTGGTTTGTGTCTCTATGGTTGCGGGCCTTACTTTTTTTTAACCATTTATACATTTTCGGAGTGATCATGACCTACCTTTGGCTACATACGGACCATTAGTGGAATTCCTGTGAGAGAGTAACAGATAATGTGATTGGATGTTCATTATTTGACATTGTGTTGTTATTTCGCTGAACACTAGATGGTTTAATTTTATTTTTGGGCAGTGAAACGAGGCTTCTCAGGTAAGAAAAAAAAACTTGCCCAAATGTATAGCCCCATTGGAAAAAATAAATGGACTGTTTATGTGAATTATATTTTATTTGCCGTACCCCCGACGTACCCCAGTTTGGGAATACATACTTTAGCCATTACCAGAGAAAGTCCTCTCCTGCTTAATTTACCATCAGTAGCACTGTCCAGGGTCCTGTAATGAGAGTCAATACCAGAGGGTAAAGAGAGAGTCCTCTCCTGCTTAATTTACCACAGAGTGTGAGCTGTCAACCCGGAAGTTCCCTCCTCCCCTCATGCTGGGGTAGGAGGGGGTCTGGTTATTGTCAACCAGCTGATCTGAGCGATTTAATTCTCACAGGATAGTCATGACACATTTTCCATGCAAGAACTACTAGTTTTAATGAAATTAATGAACCATTAATGAACCATTAAGAAGAATTAAGAATTAAGAACCTATTGTCTACTTTTTTTTTTATTGTCTACTTTTTTTTGGCAAGAATTGAAAATGGTTGTCTAGCAATGATCAACAGCCAATTTGAGAGAGCTTGAAAAATGCTGAAGATAATAATGGGTAATTAGTGTACAATTCAGGAGTGCAAAGCTCTTTTAAAGTCTCACCCAGAAAGACTCACAGCTGTAATCACTGCCTAAGGTGATTCTAACATATATTGACTCAGGGATGTGAATATTTATGTAATTTAAATATTTGTGTATTTAATTTTTCAATCAATGTTCAATAATTTCTAAAAACATGTTTTCACTTTGTCATTATGAGGTAGATGGGTGAGAAAAAAAAAAACATATTTATTCCATTTTAAATTCAGGCTGTAACACAACAAAATGTGGAATAAGTCAAGGGGTTTAAATCATTTCTGAAGGCACTCTGTAAAAGGTCTTAATTGTTTTGGGAAATGTTGGTAGGATATTGAGACATGTTGGCACATATTTCTAGAGATCTGTGTTTAGGCCTCCAGAAGGACCACTTCCAGGAAATTCTCTCTCCTTACCTCTGGAACTACAAACACCTCTGTCGTTGGAGAAAATACTCCGACTCAGTCTCACACATTTCCTGCGAATGTGATTTCTTCTTCTTCTTCTCAAGGCTGTAATTATCCAAGTTATTTAGGGACGTGCCAGCGGTGAGTCAGAGAACATTAACGCGTCAGGACTAAATAGGGGTTAGGAGAAGACACCCCCTGAAAGAGGTTTAAAGCCTGCTATTAATGGGAGAGTATACATGGCCCACATATAATGTGACAGGTTTACTGTAGCCGATAACACCATGCATTTACTCTAAACGTAAGTGGCGGAGGCAGGACACTAAGAGGTTGATTGGAATATTGTATTTTTCTCTCTCGGGGAAAAGCTGTAGGAGGTGATACACTGTGCAAGACAATAAATCAATGGCAATTAACCCTACAGTCAGTATTACATTACGGAACGATGACAATAATCCAGCTGCCATTGTTACATGATTACATAAACGAACCACACACAGTTCTGGAAATCATATTCATTCTAAAACATCACAGTAGACGTTGTAATTTACCGTTTACGTCACACTTTGGTCAGTGGGTTTTGCTACTAATGTAAAGTTAGATTTTTCGTTCTCTGTACACTGGAATAAAAAGATATTAAGATGCTCTATTCATCTCTGTATAATAATGGGTGCTTTGGTGTCTGTTTTGATGGGGTTTTAACCCTCTCTATGCCAGATCCATGTAGAGCGGATTCTGACTGACCCTTCTGCTCTCACGTTTGCAAAAGTAATGCTGTCTTATACACAACAGTGATTAAATGCCAAGCCAGAGAAACAAGGTTAAACTGACGTGAAACGGTCTTGACCTGGGATTTAGATCCAGTGAATGGTTTAACAGCATCCTCTTGACCTGGGATTTAGATCCATTTAATGTTTTAACATCCTCTTGCAGCCTCCTTATTAATTATTTACGACTGTTTAAAAAAAAAAAAAAAAAGTGTAAACCCTTTTTACAACTTAACTATTAAAGCGTTATCAGTCTGACCTAGACATGACCTTTTTATTGGTTTATGAACATTAAAGTGGATCGGACAGAGATTTATCTACTTTGCAGATATGCAACAATCATACTATCAGTCAAAAATATCACATGTCCAGTTTATGCTAAAAAAAACTAACTTTTAAAGAGGTTTTAAAAAAGGTTCTAATTGACTCAGCATTCCGTGACGAACACTAAGGCATTGTTGTCAGAATAGATGGATGTAGTTCAATGCATGATTCATATAACTCACCGATACACTTCTTGTCAGTCCAAAAAATATAGCTATCAGGTTGTAAATAACATCTGGCCTGGTACATTGTTTACTGCCTCCATTCAGGATGCACTGTTTCAGATTCGATGAGTCAATATTTTGGACATAAACGGACGAATGTAACTAAGGCCTGGGAATGTCAATACAATCAAACTAGCAAGGGCAATGACCACAAGTCAGTCATAACTTGGCTAATAGACTAGCATATCTATTAATGTAGCTAAGAACACTGAGTCTAACGTTAGCTAGATAGCTGCTGGGAGGATGTCATGTTATTGGACGAGTGGGTAAGTGGCCGACTTTTCCCCCTCATATCATTTTTGGTGGCTACAGCTATAGATGCAGGTGTTATTTGATTAGCTACCAAGAAATGTGACTCGCTAATAGGTTAGCGTATCCATCTATGTAGAAAGCTAAAAACGCATAACCTAACGTTAGCTAGCTGTTAGGAGGTTGTCACGTCATTGGAGGAGTGACTGACTGACTGACTGACTTTTTCCCCCTCATATAATTTTTTGGTAGCTACACATGAGAGATGCAGGTGTCAGCTAGCAAGAAATGTGAATTGCTTTACTAGCTAGCTATGCTGAACTTGAACGACTGTTATCCAGATAGCATATCTCTTGCATTCGCAAATTCACTCTGGGGATCTACTCTGATTTCAGAGCACTCTTATCCGAGTGTGCTAGAGCGCAGAATATTTGATGAATTTAGCAACTTGCAACACCCGTTGAATATGACGGGCAAAAAAGTAAGTTAGTCACTAACGCTCTAGATAACATGTAAACAGCCAAAAACCAGCTCTGCTAGGGTGAGTAAAATTGTGAGGTGTTCTCTCATTTTATGTCTCTAAGTAGCGAGCTAGCCAACTTTAACCAGTTAGCTTGTGTGTTTGAATGGGACAAGCATGCATTTACAGACAAGCTGCAGAAATATGAACAGTGCAATTTTGACAGGCAACTAGCTGAAAAAGTTTGATGGGTTTCTTCATTATATTTTAGCTCATCTTGCACTGGCTAGCATTAGTTGTTGATCTGGCTAGCATTAGTTGTTGATCTGGCTAGCATTAGTTGATGATCTGGCTAGCATTAGCTGTTTATATGGCTAGCATTAGTTGATGATCGGGCTAGCATTAGCTGTTTATCTGGCTAGCATTAGTTATTGATCTTGTTAGCATTAGTTGTTGATCTGGCTAGCATTAGCTGTTGATCTGGCTAGCATTAGCTTTGATCTGGCTAGCATTAGTTGTTGATCTGGCTAGCATTAGCTGTTGATCTGGCTAGCATTAGTTGTTGATCTTGTAGTTGTTGATGTGCGTATAGGGAAAGATAGCCCACCTTTTTATGGTTGTTTGATGAATAGGACTGTAAATTTCCCAAATGTAAGAGGACTCCTTTGGTATTTACATATTTTCAGAAATGCATTCGGGTGTATTTTGTGGATTTAGGTGGATAAATTCTAAAGATATAAAGTTGACAACCTGAGTGTTGAAATGTCCCTAGCTCTCTTGACGACAACCTGAGTGTATTAAATGTCTCTAGCTCTCTTGACGACAACCTGAGTGTATTAAATGTCCCTAGCTCTCTTGACGACAACCTGAGTGTATTAAACCTGTCTAGCCCCGGGGTTCCGCTAGCGGATCTCCTCCCACATTCCACTGAAACGGCAGAGCGCGAAATTCAAAAAATAGTTTTGAGAAATATTTAACTTTCACACATTAACAAGTCCAATACAGCAAATGAAAGATAAACATCTTGTGAATCAGGTCAACATGTCTGATTTTTAAAATGTTTTACAACGAAAACACCACGTATATTTATGTTAGCTCACCACCAAATACAAAAAAGCACAGACATTTTTCACAGCACAGGTAGCATGCACAAAACCAACCAAACTAACCAAGAACCAACCAAACTAACCAAGAAACAACTTCATCAGATGACAGTCTTATAACATGTTACACAATAAATCTATGTTTTGTTAGAAAAATGTGCATATTTGAGCTATAAATCAGTTTTACATTGCAGCTACCATCACAGCTATGTCACACATAGCACCGAAGCAGCCAGAGTAATTACAGACACCAACGTGAAATACCTAAATACCTAAAAACATTTCTGAAAAATACATGGTGTACAGCAAATGAAAGACAAGCATCTTGGGAATCCAGCCAATATTTCCGATTTCTTAAGTGTTTTACAGCGAAAACACAATATAGCATTATATTAGCTTACCACAATAGCCAGAAACACAAGCCATTTACCAGCAGCAAAAGTTAGCGATCGTAACAAACCAGCAAAAGATATATAATTTTTGACTAACCTTGATAAGCTTCATCAGATGACAGTCCTATAACATCAGGTTATACATACACTTATGTTTTGTTCGAAAATGTGCATATTTAGAGCTGAAATCAGTGGTTATACATTGTGCTAACGTAGAATCTTTTTCCCACAACGTCCGGATATTTTTCTGACACTCACATATTCTGACCAAATAACTATTCATAAACATTACTAAAAAATACATGTTGTATAGGAAACGATAGATACACTAGTTCTTAATGCAATCGCCGTGTTAGAATTCTAAAAATAACTTCATTACGACATGCAGTTTACGTTATGGTGAGAGAGTGCCCAAAATCTGGGCGCAAACTATTAGTAAACATGTTCCGACAGATATATGAAATAGCATCATAAATGGGTCCTACTTTTGTTGAGCTTCCATCAGAATGTTGTACAAGGGGTCCTTTGTCGGGAACAATCGTTGTTTGGTTTTAGAATGGCATTTTTCCCTCTCGAATGAGCAAGCAAAACTAGCTAAGTGGCGCTAAGCTCTCCTTCGTCACCAAACGCAAAGAACGCAACACGTCTAAACTCCCGAAAAAATTTCAATAATCTAATAAAACTGTATTGAAAAAACATACTTTACGATGATATCTTCACATTTATCAAATAAAATCAAAGCCGGAGATATAAGACGTCTATAACGATTGCTTTTCAGAAGCCAATACTGGTGACCTTTATGCGCTTCCTGAACAAACTAATTCTGGGGTCATGTCATTCCAAGCTGTCTCTTTTGCCCATAGAAAGAGATTGAGACCCCATTTCATCTCTCACAGCCTATTGACATCTAGTGGAAGGCGTATGAAGTGCATGTATAGTCATAAATCTCAAGCAAAATGATAGGGAGGGCCTGGAACAGAGCCTCGATTCGAGATTTTTCACTTTCTGACAGGAAGTTTGCTGCAAAATTAGTTCTGTTTTACTCACAGATATAATTCAAACGGTTTTAGAAACTTGAGAGTGTTATCTATCCAATAGTAATAATAATATGCATATTGTACGAGCAAGAATAGAGTACGAGGCCGTTTAAATTGGGCACAATTTTCCCCCAAAGTGTAAATACCGCCCTCTATCCTCAACAGGTTAAATGTCCCTAGCTCTCTTGACGACAACCTGAGTGTATTAATTGTCTTTAGCTCTCTTGACGACAACCTGAGTGTATTAAATGTCTCTAGCTCTCTTGACGACAACCTGAGTGTATTAAATGTCCCTAGCTCTCTTGACGACAACCTGAGTGTATTAAATGTCCCTAGCTCTCTTGACGACAACCTGAGTGTATTAAATGTCTCTAGCTCTCTTGACGACAACCTGAGTGTATTAAATGTCCCTAGCTCTCTTGATGACAACCTGATTGTATTAAATGTCCCTAGCTCTCTAGACGACAACCTGAGTGCTGTTCAACGTAGCACTGACTCAATATTAGTTGAACCCTTGTGTGGTGTTCATGTTTTTGTTATTCACCCCATGTTCGTGGTTCTGATGGACCCACAACATTATAGGGTTTTGAAAACAATACAACCATAACAATTTAAGTAAAAATACTTAATACTTAGATGTTCACTTATATCAAATACAAGCGATACAGACAGCGTACGTGGTTAATATTTTTCCATTTACCTCTGCTAGATCACGATGTCAATAAAAGCACTATTTTCTTTATATTTTTTATAAAATACGATTTTTGTCAACAGAATTCAATTATAATCAAGACATGGGTGGAATAAATCATGTTTATCTTCAACAAATATAAGTGAAACAAGGTTTTTCATCACTATTGATGGTTATTGCTTTGAACTGAACAAATTGGACGGACACATTTTACAAACAGTATTTCATGGAAATAATAAATAAGCCCCATTGAACACAAATTAAGGCAGGTCATGAGTTTTACTGTGTGTGTTGCAAATGTATTTCTTGCACTTGATGCATGTGTACCGTGTCTTCCTGTCCTTCTTGGGTCCACACACATCGCAACACTTCTTCTTGTCACTACCGGCTGCAATCTAGAATGATGAAAACCCTTAGTTCAGAAATGTTACTAACATCTCACTCACATATATACACTGCTCAAAAAAATAAAGGGAACACTTAAACAACACAATGTAACTCCAAGTCAATCACACTTCTATGATATCAAACTGTCCACTTAGGAAGCAACACTGATTGAAAATACATTTCACATGCTGTTGTGCAAATGGAATAGACAAAAGGTGGAAATTATAGGCAATTAGCAAGACACCCCCAAAAAAGGAGTGATTCTGCAGGTGGTGACCACAGACCACTTCTCTTCCTATGCTTCCTGGCTGATGTTTTGGTCACTTTTTGGTTTTTGTTTTGGTGCTTACAGCCCAGCATCGTGCAGGACGTTTGGCATTTGCCAGAGAACACCAAGATTGGCAAATTGACTTGGAGTTACATTGTGTTGTTTAAGTGTTCCCTTTATTTTTTTGAGCAGTGTAGTTACAGCAGGCCGAGGTAGGAGAGTCAGACACACAAACACATGCAACAACATCACTCACACTTACTTCCTGTATTGGAGTTGTTGGTTCTGTGGGTCGGGGCGGACCGGGGCCCCAGCATCCTCCTCCTGAATCCTCCTCACGATGGCTGCAGAAGCTGGGGTTCTTGGTATATGTTGCCTCCTGTGGATTTGAGGTCTTGCCAATGCCTTGCCCAGCTCCTCAAGAAAGAGCCGTCTCCTCTGGATTTAAGGTCTTACCAATGCCTTGCCCAGCTCCTGGAGAAAGAGCCGTCTCCTCTGGAGCTTCCCTCTGTTCCAATCTGGGTTCAACGCCATCCAGATGACAAATGCATTGTACACCGAGATGTCCAAGATGTTAAAGAATATCACGAGTGGCCAGCGTAGTGTTCTTCTTTTGCAGCTGTAGCCAGTCACCAGGTTGTGTAAATTGTCCACCCCTCCTTTTGTGGCATTGTAATCCTTTATGATTTCTGGTTTTTGATATTTCTGGCCACAAAGTCACGTACGCATGAGTACCACATTTTTTATTTTCTTTGGCATGTAGGACACTAGGGACGTGTTGGCAGTGAACACAAATTTACAGGAATTGATAGGCCTGTTCCGTGTATTCAACAGCTGAGGTGGGAGCTCTGGCTTGTTCTTTCATACTGTTTCTTACCATCATCAGCTTCCTCTTGGGGAACTGCTGTTCCAGCCTGTGCAAAGAAAAAAAGGGATTTCATGTGATGTTGTGGCCATGGAGTCCCTAATGTCACGTCCAGGACAACCCTCATCCCTTGGTTCTTCTCAGGGACTCCTCCATCTGGCTTCCCCATATACACTTGCAAGTTCCACACATATGATGAAGCAGCATCACAGGCAGCCCTTAATTCTATATTTTGCGGGTTTAGACTGTATGTACTGGCTGAATGCCCTTAAATGTCACAAGCTGCTCATCAACAGTAACGTTGGGCCCAGGGTTGTAAAACAGGGGAAGGCAGTCCACCCACTTGTCCCACACTGACCTGATTGCAGCTAGCTTGTCTCTCTTTCGCCGAGCTGGTCTGATGTCTTGATTTTCGAATCTGATAATCCTGGAGATAATGTGGAAGTTTTCCAGAGACATTGTTGCACGGAAAAGTTCTCTGTCAGTTTCTGCATCTCACAGGGATTCTGTGGATTCCCCATTGGATCAGTTTCTGCATCACACATGGATTCTGTGGATTCCCCATTGGATCTGAAAACACCAGCAAGGATAAGAACCCCAAAGGATGCATGTAAATTAGTTTGGTCCATCTCCTTCCATCTCTCTACAAAAACACACCTTCCCTCCAAGTTAGTGCAGTCCAGAATGATTTTCTGGATGGTGTCTGGGATGAACAGTTCAAAAGAAGACTTTATGTCCTGCACATGAGTAACCGCCACACCCAGCCCTGGTTGCATCCTTATCACATTGGAAGCCATGTTGGGTTGCTCATTCCTTGGGCAAGTAGACCATTCATTTTCACAGTTTTTTTACATCCATATTTCTCCTCCTGCAGGCTGCTGATGGGCTGGCTGCTGATGGGCTGGTCATGGGGCTGGCTGCTGATGAGCTGGTTGCTGATGGGCTGGTCCTGAGGCTGGCTGCTGATGAGCTGGTTTCTGACGGGCTGGTCCTGAGCCTGGCTGCTGATGAGCTGGTTGCTGATGGGATGGTCCTGAGCCTGGCTGCTGATGAGCTGGTTGCTGATGGGCTGGTCCTGAGCCTGGCTGCTGATGAGCTGGTTTCTGACGGGCTGGTCCTGAGCCTGGCTGCTGATGAGCTGGTTGCTGATGGGCTGGTCATGGGGCTGGCTGCTGATGAGCTGGTTGCTGATGGGCTGGTCCTAGGGCTGGCTGCTGATGAGCTGGTTTCTGACGGGCTGGTCCTGAGCCTGGCTGCTGATGAGCTGGTTGTTGATGGGCTGGTCCTAGGGCTGGCTGCTGATGAGCTGGTTGCTGATGGGCTGGTCCTGAGGCTGGCTGCTGATGAGCTGGTTGCTCATGGGCTGGTCCTGGGACTGGTTGCTGACGGGCTGGTCATGGGGCTGGCTGAGGGTCAATCTCATCCTCTTCTTCCAACTCACTTTCAGACTCTCAATTGACAGAGACATTATCCTCATATTCGGAAAACGCTCCTACCACACTCGCTTCTCTCTCGGCAAACATTATTTCTAAGGCCCATTGAGCAGAGATTATTTTTTCCACACTGACTGATTGTGGTAAGGAGCCACACATGCAAAGCTATTTATTTGTTGTGTCCTTCCCCCAATTTGCACCTGGCTGGGGTAGAGTGTGGGAAAATACTGAATTCTTTACAATGTATCGAAATAATGTATTGTACTAACATTGTGCAGGTTCCCGCAAGACATTGTGTAGGCTATATTTATTTATTTAACCTTTATTTAACTAGGCAAGTCAGTTAAGAACAAATTATTATTTACAATGACAGCCTACACAGGCCAAACCCTGGCAACGATGGGCCAATTGTGCGCAGCCCTATGGGACTCCCCAATCATGGCCGGTTGTGATACAGCCTGAATTCGAAACAGGGTGTCTGTAATGACGCCTCAAGCACTGAGTGGACCTGAACACCACATACAGTGGCTTGCGAAAGTTTTCACCCCCTTGGCTTTTTTCCTATTTTGTTGCCTTACAACCTGGAATTAAAATAGATTTTTGGGGGGGGTTGTATCATTTGATTTACACAACATGCCTACCACTTTGAAGATGCAAAATAGTTTTTTTGTGGGAAAAAAAAGAAATAACACAAAAAAACAGAGCTTGAGTGTGCGTAACTATTCACCCCCCAAAGTCAATACTTTGTAGAGCCACCTTTTGCAGCAATTACAGCTGCAAGTATCTTGGGGTATGTCTCTATAAGCTTGGCACATCTAGCCACTGGGATGTTTGCCCATTCTTCAAGGCAAAACTGCTCCAGCTCCTTCAAGTTGGACGGGTTCCACTGGTGTACAACAATCTTTAAGTCATACCACAGATTCTCATTTGGATTGAGGTCTGGGCTTTGACTAGGGCATTCCAAGACATTTAAATGTTTCCCCTTAAACCACTTGAGTATTGCTTTAGCAGTATGCTTAGGATCATGTCCTGCTGAAAGGTGAACCTCCGTCCCAGTCTCAAATCTCTGGAAGACTGAAGCAGGTTTCCCTCAAGAATTTCCCAGTATTTAGCGCCATCCATCATTCCTTCAATTCTGACCAGTTTTCCAGTCCCTGCCGATGAAAAACATCCCCACAGCATGGTGCTGCCACCACCATGCTTCACTGTGGGGATGGTGTTCTCAAGGTGATGAGAGGTGTTGGTTTTGCGCCAGACATAGCGTTTTCCTTGATGGCCAAAAAGCTCAATTTTAATCTCATCTAACCAGAGTAGCTTCTTCCATATGTTTGTGGAGTCTCCCAAATGCCTTTTGGCGAACACCAAACGTGTTTGCTTATTTTTTTCTTTAAGCAATGGCTTCTTTCCGGCCACTCTTCCGTAAAGCCCAGCTCTGTGGCGTGTACGGCTTAAAGTGGTCCTATGGACAGATACTCCAATCTCCGCTGTGGAGCTTTGCAGCTCCTTCAGGGTTATCTTTGGTCTCTTTGTTGCCTCTCTGATTAATGCCCTCCTTTCCTGGTCCATGAGTTATGGTGGACGGCCCTCTCTTGGCAGGTTTGTTGTGATGCCATATTCTTTCCATTTTTTTTATAATAGATTTAATGGTGTTCCGTGGGATGTTCAAAGTTTTTTTAAACCCTTATCTGTACTTCTCCACAACTTTGTCCATGACCTGTTTGTAGAGCTCCTTGGTCTTCATGCTGCCACTTGCTTGGTGGTGCCCCTTGCTTAGTGGTGTTGCAGACTCTAGATTTATTTAACACATTTTGTGACTTCTGAAAGTTGTTGGTGTCACCAGATCTTATTTAGGGGCTTCATACATGTGTACCCACCACTTTTCAGTTTTTTGTTTTTTATAATGTTTTGAAACCAGCTATTCTTTTCATTTCACTTCATCAATTTGGACTATTTTTGTGTATGTCCATTACATGAAATCCAAATTCATTAGAATAATACTCAGCATGCTTTGCAATTGTCCAATTGTCCATTTTTAAACTGACACTCACTGGACAGTTTATTTGGTACACCAAACCCGTTCACGAAAATGGATCGCGCCTATAGACAGTGAGTCATGTGGCCATGGCTATATAGAGCAATCAGACAGGCATTGAGCATTCAGTTACCTTTCTATTGAACGTTCGAATGGGCTAAACAAGTGACTGATCGTGGTATGATTGTCGTTTCCAGGCTCACCGGATCCAGTATCTCCGAAACGGCTGCCCTGCTGGGCTTTTCACACATGACAGTTTCCTGTCATGTTTACCAAGAACGGTGCGACAAACTAAAAATATCCAGTCAGCGGCCGTCCGGTGAGGGGGAAAATGAGAGAGGTTAAAGGAGAATGGCAGGAATGGTGCAAGCTAACAGGCGAGCCACAAACAGACAAATAACGGCACAGTACAACAGTGGTACGGCATGGAATGGCAGAACGGCATCTAGAGAAACACACAACTCGTCGGTTCTTGTCACGGATTGGCTGTTGCAGCAGACGACCACACCGGGTTCCACTCCTATCAGCTAAGAACAAAGCGGAACGAAGCGGCTCCAGAGGGCACGCCATCACCAACACCGGACCAACACCAATCACCAATCTGCAGCAACTACATGATGCCAGTTGATGGGTGTACATAATCAATTGTCCGGTTTGTGTGTATATTTAGTTAATAATTTAGCAGACACTCTTATCACACCATAGTGCCATCCGACTTCTGATATTAATGCATGGTGAAAGGGGAGAACAAAATAATGTACTGCAATAAACACACACACACACACACACACACACACACACACACACACACACACACACACACACACACACACACACACACACACACACACACACACACACACACACACACACACACACACACGTCTATTCTTGATCAGAACAACAGGGTATCTATCTCAATCAGTCACCATTCTAAACAGCCCAGTTCTGAAAACCCTGAGGGGCTTGTCTGTCATGGAGAGAGATTGAGAAGGGGCTTGTCTGTCATGGAGAGAGATTGAGAAGGGCTTGTCTGTCATGGAGAGACATTGACAAGGGGCTTGTCTGTCATGGAGAGAGATTGAGAAGGGGCTTGTCTGTCATGGAGAGAGATTGAGAAGGGGCTTGTCTGTCATGGAGAGAGATTGAGAAGGGGCTTGTCTGTCATGGAGAGAGATTGAGATGGGGCTTGTCTGTCATGGAGAGAGATTGAGAAGGGGCTTGTCTGTCATGGAGAGAGATTGAGAAGGGGCGTGTCTGTCATGGAGAGAGATTGAGAAGGGGCTTGTCTGTCATGGAGAGAGATTGAGAAGGGGCTTGTCTGTCATGGAGAGAGATTGAGAAGGGGCGTGTCTGTCATGGAGAGAGATTGACAAGGGGCTTGTCTGTCATGGAGAGAGATTGAGAAGGGGCTTGTCTGTCATGGAGAGAGATTGAGAAGGGGCGTGTCTGTCATGGAGAGAGATTGAGAAGGGGCGTGTCTGTCATGGAGAGAGATTGAGAAGGGGCGTGTCTGTCATGGAGAGAGATTGAGAAGGGGCGTGTCTGTCATGGAGAGAGATTGACAAGGGGCTTGTCTGTCATGGAGAGAGATTGACAAGGGGCTTGTCTGTCATGGAGAGAGATTGACAAGGGGCTTGTCTGTCATGGAGAGAGATTGACAAGGGGCTTGTCTGTCATGGAGAGAGATTGACAAGGGGATTGTCTGTCATGGAGAGAGATTGACAAGGGGCTTGTCTGTCATGGAGAGAGATTGACAAGGGGCGTGTCTGTCATGGAGAGAGATTGAGAAGGGGCTTGTCTGTCATGGAGAGAGATTGACAAGGGGCTTGTCTGTCATGGAGAGAGATTGACAAGGGGCTTGTCTGTCATGGAGAGAGATTGACAAGGGGCTTGTCTGTCATGGAGAGAGATTGAGAAGGGCTTGTCTGTCATGGAGAGACATTGACAAGGGGCTTGTCTGTCATGGAGAGAGATTGACAAGGGGCTTGTCTGTCATGGAGAGAGATTGAGAAGGGGCTTGTCTGTCATGGAGAGACATTGACAAGGGGCTTGTCTGTCATGGAGAGAGATTGAGAAGGGGCTTGTCTGTCATGGAGAGAGATTGAGATGGGGCTTGTCTGTCATGGAGAGAGATTGACAAGGGGCTTAATTCCAATAGGATGAGAACCTAATGGAACCCTATGCCCTACTTTTCACCAGAGCCCTATTGACTCAAGACATTTCACTTTTCCATTTTATTATTAATTTGTAAAGAAAATTTAAAAAATACTTAATTTTACTTTGACATTATTGGGTGTTGTGTGAAGGCCAGTGAAACAAAATCTCAATATAATTAATTTTAAATTCATTCTGTAACACAACAAAATGTGGAAAATAATTCAAGGTTGTGCGTACTTTCTGAAGGGACTGTTGTGCACTACTTCTGACGAGGGCTCATATCACCTCTGGCCAAAACTAGTGCACTACTTCTGACGAGGGCTCATATCAGCTCTGGCCAAAACTAGTGCACTACTTCTGACGAGGGCTCATATCAGCTCTGGCCAAAACTAGTGCACCACAGTATGCAGGGACTAGGGAGCCAGCTGGAACGCAACCCAGAACAGCCATCTTGTGTTATCTGCTACAACACATGCTTTGTTGTTCTCTGCTACAACACATGCTTTGTTGTTCTCTGCTACAACACATGCTTTGTTGTTCTCTGCTACAACACATGCTTTGTTGTTCTCTGCTACAGCACATGCTTTGTTGTTCTCTGCTACAGCACATGCTTTGTTGTTATCTGCTACAGCACATGCTTTGTTGTTCTCTGCTACAGCACATGCTTTGTTGTTCTCTGCTACAACACATGCTTTGTTGTTCTCTGCTACAACACATGCTTTGTCGTTCTCTGCTACAACACATGCTTTGTTGTTATCTGATACAGCACATGCTTTGTTGTTCTCTGCTACAGCACATGTTAATGGGTGGGAGGGAGGGAATGAAGAAGGCAGATGTCGTATCTTGACACTGTAAAGAGGTTAAATGCAAGGGGGCCCTAGAGGGAGGGTTCGGAGAAGACATATGTCGTATCTTGACACAGAAAAGAGGTTAAATGCAAGGTGATCCTAGAGGGAGGGTTCGGATAAGACGTGTCGTATCTTGACACAGAAAAGAGGTTAAATGCAAGGTGATCCTAGAGGGAGGGTTTGGAGAAGACATATGTCGTATCTTGACATTGAAAAGAGGTTAAATGCAAGGTGATCCTAGAGGGAGGGTTTGGAGAAGACATATGTCGTATCTTGACATTGAAAAGAGGTTAAATGCAAGGTGATCCTAGAGGGAGGGTTTGGAGAAGACATATGTCGTATCTTGACATTGAAAAGAGGTTAAATGCAAGGGGGCCCTAGAGGGAGGGTTCGGAGAAGACGTGTCGTATCTTGACACAGAAAAGAGGTTAAATGGAAGGGGGCCCTAGAGGGAGGGTTCGGAGAAGACGTGTCTTATCTTGACACAGAAAAGAGGTTAAATCAAGGTGACCCTAGAGGGAGGGTTTGGAGAAGACGTGTCGTATCTTGACACAGAAAAGAGGTTAAATCAAGGTGACCCTAGAGGGAGGGTTTGGAGAAGACAGATGTCGTATCTTGACACAGAAAAGAGGTTAAATCAACCTGTCTAGGATCAGCGTGGCGCTAGCGGCACACCCCCCCCCCCCCCACTGAAAAACCAGTGCCGCGAAATTCAAAAAAAATATTTTTTTAAAATATTTAACTTTCACACATTAAAGTCCAATACAGCTAATGAAAGACACAGATCTTGTGAATCCAGTCAACATTTCCGATTTTTAAAATGTTTTACAGGGAAGACACAATATGTAAAGATGTACATCTATTACCTAAAAACACATTAGCATAATCCACCATCTTTTATTTGTCCACCAACACCAGTAGCCATCACCAATTCGGCTAAACTAAGATATTTATAGCCCCTAACCAACAAAAAAACTCATTAGATGACAGTCTGATAACATATTTATGGTATGGGATAGGTTTTGTTAGAAAAAAGTGCATATTTCAGGTAGATGGCATAGTTTACAATTGCACCCACCATCACAAATGGACTAGAATAATTACAATGAGCAACGTGTTTACCTAACTACTAATCATCAAACATTTCGTAAAAATACACAGCATACACGAATCGAAAGACACAGATCCTGTGAATACAGACAATATTTCAGATTTTCTAAGTGTCTTACAGCGAAAACACAATAAATCGTTATATTAGCTTAGCACATAGCAATTAGCAGCCCAGCATTGATTCTAGCCAAAGTGAGCGATAAAAGTCAACATCGCCAAAATATATTAATTTTTTCACTAACCTTCTCAGAATTCTTCCGATGACACTCCTGTAACATCACATTACAACATGCATATACAGTTTGATCGAAAATGTTTATATTTAGCCACCAAAATCATGGTTAGACAATGTGAAATGTAGACAAGCTGGTAAAGAAAAAGTCCTTGCGCCACTTAGACAGTGATCTACTCTTATACATAAATACTCATAAACGTGACTAAAAAATATAGGGTGGACAGGGATTGATAGACAATTTAATTCTTAATACAATTGCGTTATTACATTTTTTAATTTATCCTTACTTTTCAATACAGTTTGCGCCAAGCGAAGCTACGTCAAAAAACATGGCGTCCTAAGCCACTAAAATGTTTCGACAGAAACACGATTTATCATAATAAAAATGTCCTACCTTGAGCTGTTCTTCCATCAGTATCTTGGGCAAAGGATCCTTTCTTGGGAGAAATCGTCTTTTGGTGGAAAGCTGTCCTCTTGCCATGTGGAAATGTCAACTGCGTTCGGGATGAACTGAAAGCGTGCCCAACTTTTCACATCGTTGCAAAAATAAATGTCCCAAAATCGCACTAAACGGATATAAATTGCTATAAAACGCTTTAAATTAACTACCTTATGATGTTTTTAACTCCTATAACGAGTGAAAAGATGACCGGAGAAATATAACAGGCTAAACTAACGCTTGGAACAGGTGCGCGCCGGTGTCCTCTAGGCTCATGACGCAGCTCCCAAAGAATGACTAGCTTCAGGGTTTTTTCATTTGTAGGGCCTGTGAACGCGCAATCGACCCCGTTGGAATCGTCATCACGTAAAGGCATCCAGGGGAAGACGTAAGAAGTGTCCGTATAGTCATAGCAACGACAGTGCCCTTTTAACTGACTTCAGAAGAGTGGCCAACATTTCTCAAATCTGACTCCATGTCAGGGAAATTGCTGTAGAATGGGCTCTGTTCCACTTAGAGACAAAATTTCAACTCCTATAGAAACTATAGACTGTTTTCTATCCAATAATAATAATAATATGCATATTGTACGATCAAGGATTTTGTGGGAAGCCGTTTAAAAAATTTGCCAAATTAGCATAAATAGTCTAAACAGCGCCCCCATCCCCAACAGGTTTAAGCTTTGACTAATCCCCGAGGTTTGTAAGACCCTGGGTTTAATAATAATTAGGCAAAGACTCAGCTTATGCAAAAGGCCCGTAAAGTTTATTCACGAGAACGTTCTGAAGTCAAAATGAACATGTCATTCTGTAACTCACTCCCTCCCTACTTACGCACATACCTACACACAAACAGTAGATAGCCTACGCACATACATACACACGAACAGTAGGTGGGATGTATCCTTCCCCATAGTTCTCACCACTGTTTATCACTACCAAGCTGGCAGTTCCATTCCCCCGAGAATAGAGGGGACCTTGATGGGACTCCCTTTCCTGCCGTAAGTTTCTCAGAGTTCTAGCCAGGTCAGGTCAGTTTATTTTTTCTCTGTATTTTCTTAGTCACACACACATTTGTACTTGTCTCAACCAAACCTTATTAGACTGAAGTTCATCATTCTAATTCATTATACATGTTAGAGAATCTAATAATGACTAATAGTTAGGTTTGTCTAATTATTCATTTTATATGTTACATAATGTCATAATTACGTTTCAGGTTGGAATTGTTTAGTCATTACCTTTAAACATATAAATTCCCTTATAAATTATAAGTGAAATAATCTCTGTGAACAATTTTTGGAAAAATGACTTGTATCATGCATAAAGTAGATGTCCTAACCGACTTGCCAAAACTATAGTTTGTTAACAAGAAATTTGTGGAGTGGTTGAAAAATGAGTTTTAATGACTCCAACCTAAGTTTATGTAAACTTCCGACTTCAACTGTACATATGAAATGAGTAAAGCAGTACGTAAACATTATTAAAGTGACGAGTGTTCCATTATTAAAGTGGGAAGTGATTCAATGCTGTCTACATAGGGCACAAGCCTCTAAGGTGCAGGGTTGAGTAACCGGGTGGTATCCGGCTAGTGATTGCTTTAAGATAGAAGCTGTTTTTTAGTCTCTCGGTCCACGATCATCTTGACACTGAAAAGAGGTTAATTAACATTTTGAAGCAATTAACTACATTGTTATAAACTGTATTATTTGACAGATCATTTTTTATTGTCATACTTTATAGATTAGACTAAATTAGTACCAGGTGCTGATGATAATAATAATTATTATTATTATTGTTACTATTATTATTATTATTGTTATTGTTGTTTTTAATATTGTTGGTATTATTGATGATTATTGTTGTTGTTGTTGTTCATATTATTATTATTATTAGTAGTAGTAGTATTAGTATTATCCTATTTCACACAATGAGTTATCTCCATGCATTCTCTACAGGTATGAGAAACAACAAATGTTCCCACAGATGTTGTCTCTAGCTGTTCCTGCCTTCAGTCCCCCCCCCCCCCCTCCTGTTGTTCAGCAGTGTCTCTAACTGTTCCTGCCTTCAGCCCCCCCCCCTCCTGTTGTTCAGCAGTGTCTCTAACTGTTCCTGCCTTCAGCCCCCCCCCCTCCTGTTGTTCAGCAGTGTCTCTAACTGTTCCTGCCTTCAGCCCCCCCCCTCCTGTTGTTCAGCAGTGTCTCTAACTGTTCCTGCCTTCAGCCCCCCCCCCCTCCTGTTGTTCAGCAGTGTCTCTAGCTGTTCCTGCCTCCCCCCCTCCTGTTGTTCAGCAGTGTCTCTAGCTGTTCCTGCCCCCCCCCCCTCCTGTTGTTCAGCAGTGTCTCTAGCTGTTCCTGCCTCCCCCCCTCCTGTTGTTCAGCAGTGTCTCTAGCTGTTCCTGCCTCCCCCCCCCTCCTGTTGTTCAGCAGTGTCTCTAGCTGTTCCTGCCTCCCCCCCCTCCTGTTGTTCAGCAATGTCTCTAACTGTTCCTGCCTCCCCCCCCTCCTGTTGTTCAGCAGTGTCTCTAGCTGTTCCTGCCTTCAGCCCCCCCCCCCTCCTGTTGTTCAGCAGTGTCTCTAGCTGTTCCAGCCTTCAGCCCCCCCCCTCCTGTTGTTCAGCAGTGTCTCTAACTGTTCCTGCCTTCAGCCCCCCCCCCCTCCTGTTGTTCAGCAGTGTCTCTAGCTGTTCCTGCCTTCAGCCCCCCCCCCCTCCTGTTGTTCAGCAGTGTCTCTAGCTGTTCCTGCCTTCAGCCCCCCCCCTCCTGTTGTTCAGCAGTGTCTCTAGCTGTTCCTGCCTTCAGCCCCCCCCCTCCTGTTGTTCAGCAGTGTCTCTAGCTGTTCCTGCCTTCAGCCCCCCCCCCCTTCTGTTGTTCAGCAGTGTCTCTAGCTGTTCCTGCCTTCAGCCCCCCCCCCCTCCTGTTGTTCAGCAGTGTCTCTAGCTGTTCCTGCCTTCAGCCCCCCCCCCCTCCTGTTGTTCAGCAGTGTCTCTAGCTGTTCCTGCCTTCAGCCCCCCCCCCCTCCTGTTGTTCAGCAGTGTCTCTAGCTGTTCCTGCCTTCAGCCCCCCCCCCCTCCTGTTGTTCAGCAGTGTCTCTAGCTGTTCCTGCCTTCAGCCTCCCCCCTCCTGTTGTTCAGCAGTGTCTCTAACTGTCCCTGCCTTCAGCCCCCCCCTCCTGTTGTTCAGCAGTGTCTCTAGCTGTTCCTGCCTTCAGCCCCCCCCCTCCTGTTGTTCAGCAGTGTCTCTAACTGTTCCTGCCTTCAGCCCCCACCCCTCCTGTTGTTCAGCAGCGTCTCTAACTGTTCCTGCCTTCAGCCCCCCCCCTCCTGTTGTTCAGCAGTGTCTCTAACTGTTCCTGCCTTCAGCCCCCCCCCCCTCCTGTTGTTCAGCAGTGTCTCTAACTGTTCCTGCCTTCAGCCCCCCCCCCCCTCCTGTTGTTCAGCAGTGTCTCTAACTGTTCCTGCCTTCAGCCCCCCCCCCCCTCCTGTTGTTCAGCAGTGTCTCTAGCTGTACCTGCCTTCAGCCCCCCCCCCCTCCTGTTGTTCAGCAGTGTCTCTAGCTGTTCCTGCCTTCAGCCCCCCCACCCTGTTGTTCAGCAGTGTCTCTAGCTGTTCCTGCCTTCAGCCCCCCCCCCCCTCCTGTTGTTCAGCAGTGTCTATAACTGTTCCTGCCTTCAGCCCCCCCCCCCCTCCTGTTGTTCAGCAGTGTCTCTAGCTGTTCCTGCCTTCATCCCCCCCCTCCTGTTGTTCAGCAGTGTCTCTAACTTTTCCTGCCTTCAGCCCCCCCCCCCTCCTGTTGTTCAGCAGTGTCTCTAGCTGTTCCTGCCTTCAGCCCCCCCCTCCTGTTGTTCAGCAGTGTCTCTAGCTGTTCCTGCCTTCATCCCCCCCCCTCCTGTTGTTCAGCAGTGTCTCTAGCTGTTCCAGCCTCCAGCCCCCCCCCTCCTGTTGTTCAGCAGTGTCTCTAGCTGTTCCTGCCGTCAGCCCCCCCCCCCCCTCCTGTTGTTCAGCAGTGTCTCTAGCTGTTCCTGCCTTCAGCCCCCCCCCCCTCCAGTTGTTCAGCAGTGTCTCTAACTGTTCCTGCCTTCAGCCCCCCCCCCCCCTCCTGTTGTTCAGCAGTGTCTCTAGCTGTTCCTGCCTTCAGCCCCCCCCCCCCTCCTGTTGTTCAGCAGTGTCTCTAGCTGTTCCTGCCTTCAGCCCCCCCCCTCCTGTTGTTCAGCAGTGTCTCTAACTGTTCCTGCCTTCAGCCCCCCCCCCTCCTGTTGTTCAGCAGTGTCTCTAGCTGTCCCTGCCTTCAGCCCCCCCCCCCTCCTGTTGTTCAGCAGTGTCTCTAGCTGTTCCTGCCTTCAGCCCCCCCCCTCCTGTTGTTCAGCAGTGTCTCTAACTGTTCCTGCCTTCAGCCCCCCCCCCCTCCTGTTGTTCAGCAGTGTCTCTAGCTGTTCCTGCCTTCAGCCCCCCCCCCCTCCTGTTGTTCAGCAGTGTCTCTAGCTGTTCCTGCCTTCAGCCCCCCCCCTCCTGTTGTTCAGCAGTGTCTCTAGCTGTTCCTGCCTACAGCCCCCCCCCCTCCTGTTGTTCAGCAGTGTCTCTAACTGTTCCTGCCTTCAGCCCCCCCCCTCCTGTTGTTCAGCAGTGTCTCTAGCTGTTCCTGCCTTCAGCCCCCCCCCCCCTTCTGTTGTTCAGCAGTGTCTCTAGCTGTCCCTGCCTTCAGCCCCCCCCCCCCTCCTGTTGTTCAGCAGTGTCTCTAGCTGTTCCTGCCTTCAGCCCCCCCCCCTCCTGTTGTTCAGCAGTGTCTCTAGCTGTTCCTGCCTTCAGCCCCCCCCCCTCCTGTTGTTCAGCAGTGTCTCTAGCTGTTCCTGCCTTCAGCCCCCCCCCCCTCCTGTTGTTCAGCAGTGTCTCTAGCTGTTCCTGCCTTCAGCCTCCCCCCTCCTGTTGTTCAGCAGTGTCTCTAACTGTCCCTGCCTTCAGCCCCCCCCTCCTGTTGTTCAGCAGTGTCTCTAGCTGTTCCTGCCTTCAGCCCCCCCCCCTCCTGTTGTTCAGCAGTGTCTCTAACTGTTCCTGCCTTCAGCCCCCACCCCTCCTGTTGTTCAGCAGCGTCTCTAACTGTTCCTGCCTTCAGCCCCCCCCCTCCTGTTGTTCAGCAGTGTCTCTAACTGTTCCTGCCTTCAGCCCCCCCCCCCTCCTGTTGTTCAGCAGTGTCTCTAACTGTTCCTGCCTTCAGCCCCCCCCCCCCCTCCTGTTGTTCAGCAGTGTCTCTAACTGTTCCTGCCTTCAGCCCCCCCCCCCCTCCTGTTGTTCAGCAGTGTCTCTAGCTGTACCTGCCTTCAGCCCCCCCCCCCTCCTGTTGTTCAGCAGTGTCTCTAGCTGTTCCTGCCTTCAGCCCCCCCACCCTGTTGTTCAGCAGTGTCTCTAGCTGTTCCTGCCTTCAGCCCCCCCCCCTCCTGTTGTTCAGCAGTGTCTCTAGCTGTTCCTGCCTTCATCCCCCCCCTCCTGTTGTTCAGCAGTGTCTCTAACTTTTCCTGCCTTCAGCCCCCCCCCCCTCCTGTTGTTCAGCAGTGTCTCTAGCTGTTCCTGCCTTCAGCCCCCCCCCTCCTGTTGTTCAGCAGTGTCTCTAGCTGTTCCTGCCTTCATCCCCCCCCTCCTGTTGTTCAGCAGTGTCTATAACTGTTCCTGCCTTCAGCCCCCCCCCCTCCTGTTGTTCAGCAGTGTCTCTAGCTGTTCCAGCCTCCAGCCCCCCCCCTCCTGTTGTTCAGCAGTGTCTCTAGCTGTTCCTGCCGTCAGCCCCCCCCCCCCCCTCCTGTTGTTCAGCAGTGTCTCTAGCTGTTCCTGCCTTCAGCCCCCCCCCCCCTCCAGTTGTTCAGCAGTGTCTCTAACTGTTCCTGCCTTCAGCCCCCCCCCCCCCTCCTGTTGTTCAGCAGTGTCTCTAGCTGTTCCTGCCTTCAGCCCCCCCCCCCCCTCCTGTTGTTCAGCAGTGTCTCTAGCTGTTCCTGCCTTCAGCCCCCCCCCTCCTGTTGTTCAGCAGTGTCTCTAACTGTTCCTGCCTTCAGCCCCCCCCCTCCTGTTGTTCAGCAGTGTCTCTAGCTGTCCCTGCCTTCAGCCCCCCCCCCTCCTGTTGTTCAGCAGTGTCTCTAGCTGTTCCTGCCTTCAGCCCCCCCCCTCCTGTTGTTCAGCAGTGTCTATAACTGTTCCTGCCTTCAGCCCCCCCCCCCTCCTGTTGTTCAGCAGTGTCTCTAGCTGTTCCAGCCTTCAGCCCCCCCCCTCCTGTTGTTCAGCAGTGTCTCTAGCTGTTCCTGCCGTCAGCCCCCCCCCTCCTGTTGTTCAGCAGTGTCTCTAGCTTTTCCTGCCTTCAGCCCCCCCCCCCCCCCCTCCAGTTGTTCAGCAGTGTCTCTAACTGTTCCTGCCTTCAGCCCCCCCCCCCTCCTGTTGTTCAGCAGTGTCTCTAGCTGTTCCTGCCTTCAGCCCCCCCCCCCCCTCCTGTTGTTCAGCAGTGTCTCTAGCTGTTCCTGCCTTCAGCCCCCCCCCTCCTGTTGTTCAGCAGTGTCTCTAACTGTTCCTGCCTTCAGCCCCCCCACCCTCCTGTTGTTCAGCAGTGTCTCTAGCTGTTCCTGCCTTCAGCCCCCCCCTCCTGTTGTTCAGCAGTGTCTCTAACTGTTCCTGCCTTCAGCCCCCCCCCCCTTCTGTTGTTCTGCAGTGTCTCTAGCTGTTCCTGCCTTCAGCTCCCCCCCTCCTGTTGTTCAGCAGTGTCTCTAGCTGTTCCTGCCTTCAGCCCCCCCCCCCCCTCCTGTTGTTCAGCAATGTCTCTAGCTGTTCCTGCCTTCAGCCCCCCCCCCTCCTGTTGTTCAGCAGTGTCTCTAGCTGTTCCTGCCTTCAGCCTCCCCCCTCCTGTTGTTCAGCAGTGTCTCTAGCTGTTCCTGCCTTCAGCCCCCCCCCCTCCTGTTGTTCAGCAGTGTCTCTAGCTGTTCCTGCCTTCAGCCCCCCCCCCTCCTGTTGTTCAGCAGTGTCTCTAGCTGTTCCAGCCTTCAGCCCCCCCCCCCTCCTGTTGTTCAGCAGTGTCTCTAACTGTTCCTGCCTTCAGCCCCCCCCCTCCTGTTGTTCAGCAGTGTCTCTAGCTGTTCCTGCCTTCAGCCCCCCCCTCCTGTTGTTCAGCAGTGTCTCTAGCTGTTCCTGTCTTCAGCCCCCCCCCCCCTCCTGTTGTTCAGCAGTGTCTCTAACTGTTCCTGCCTTCAGCCTCCCCCCCCCCCTCCTGTTGTTCAGCAGTGTCTCTAACTGTTCCTGCCTTCAGCCCCCCCCCTCCTGTTGTTCAGCAGTGTCTCTAACTGTTCCTGCCTTCAGCCCCCCCCCCCTCCTGTTGTTCAGCAGTGTCTCTAGCTGTACCTGCCTTCAGCCCCCCCACCCTCCTGTTGTTCAGCAGTGTCTCTAGCTGTTCCTGCCTTCAGCCCCCCCCCCTGTTGTTCAGCAGTGTCTCTAGCTGTTCCTGCCTTCAGCCCCCCCCCCTCCTGTTGTTCAGCAGTGTCTCTAGCTGTTCCTGCCTTCATCCCCCCCTCCTGTTGTTCAGCAGTGTCTCTAACTTTTCCTGCCTTCAGCCCCCCCCCCCTCCTGTTGTTCAGCAGTGTCTCTAGCTGTTCCTGCCTTCAGCCCCCCCCCTCCTGTTGTTCAGCAGTGTCTCAAGCTGTTCCTGCCTTCACCCCCCCCCCCTCCTGTTGTTCAGCAGTGTCTATAACTGTTCCTGCCTTCAGCCCCCCCCCTCCTGTTGTTCAGCAGTGTCTCTAGCTGTTCCAGCCTTCAGCCCCCCCCCCCTCCTGTTGTTCAGCAGTGTCTCTAGCTGTTCCTGCCTTCAGCCCCCCCCCCTCCTGTTGTTCAGCAGTGTCTCTAGCTGTTCCTGCCTTCAGCCCCCCCCCCCTTCCTGTTGTTCAGCAGTGTCTCTAGCTGTTCCTGCCTTCAGCCCCCCCCTCCTGTTGTTCAGCAGTGTCTCTAACTGTTCCTGCCTTCAGCCCCCCCCCCTCCTGTTGTTCAGCAGTGCCTCTAGCTGTTCCTGCCTTCAGCCTCCCCCCTCCTGTTGTTCAGCAGTGTCTCTAGCTGTTCCTGCCTTCAGCCCCCCCCCTCCTGTTGTTCAGCAGTGTCTATAACTGTTCCTGCCTTCAGCCCCCCCCCCCCTCCTGTTGTTCAGCAGTGTCTCTAGCTGTTCCAGCCTTCAGCCCCCCCCTCCTGTTGTTCAGCAGTGTCTCTAGCTGTTCCTGCCGTCAGCCCCCCCCCTCCCCTCCTGTTGTTCAGCAGTGTCTCTAGCTGTTCCTGCCTTCAGCCCCCCCCCTCCAGTTGTTCAGCAGTGTCTCTAACTGTTCCTGCCTTCAGCCCCCCCCCCCCTCCTGTTGTTCAGCAGTGTCTCTAGCTGTTCCTGCCTTCAGCCCCCCCCCCCTCCTGTTGTTCAGCAGTGTCTCTAGCTGTTCCTGCCTTCAGCCCCCCCCTCCTGTTGTTCAGCAGTGTCTCTAACTGTTCCTGCCTTCAGCCCCCCCACCCTCCTGTTGTTCAGCAGTGTCTCTAGCTGTTCCTGCCTTCAGCCCCCCCCTCCTGTTGTTCAGCAGTGTCTCTAACTGTTCCTGCCTTCAGCCCCCCCCCCCTTCTGTTGTTCTGCAGTGTCTCTAGCTGTTCCTGCCTTCAGCTCCCCCCCTCCTGTTGTTCAGCAGTGTCTCTAGCTGTTCCTGCCTTCAGCCCCCCCCCCCCCTCCTGTTGTTCAGCAGTGTCTCTAGCTGTTCCTGCCTTCAGCCCCCCCCCCTCCTGTTGTTCAGCAGTGTCTCTAGCTGTTCCTGCCTTCAGCCTCCCCCCTCCTGTTGTTCAGCAGTGTCTCTAGCTGTTCCTGCCTTCAGCCCCCCCCCCCTCCTGTTGTTCAGCAGTGTCTCTAGCTGTTCTTGCCTTCAGCCCCCCCCCCCCCTCCTGTTGTTCAGCAGTGTCTCTAACTGTTCCTGCCTTCAGCCCCCCAACCCCGTTCCTGTTGTTCAGTAGTGTCTCTAGCTGTTCCTGCCTTCAGCCCCTCCCCCCTCCTGTTGTTCAGCAGTGTCTCTAGCTGTTCCTGCCTTCAGCCCCCCCCCCTTCCTGTTGTTCAGCAGTGTCTCTAGCTGTTCCAGCCTTCAGCCCCCCCCCCTCCTGTTGTTCAGCAGTGTCTCTAACTGTTCCTGCCTTCAGCCCCCCCCCTCCTGTTGTTCAGCAGTGTCTCTAGCTGTTCCTGCCTTCAGCCCCCCCCTCCTGTTGTTCAGCAGTGTCTCTAGCTGTTCCTGCCTTCAGCCCCCCCCCCCCTCTTGTTGTTCAGCAGTGTCTCTAACTGTTCCTGCCTTCAGCCCCCCCCCCCCTCCTGTTGTTCAGCAGTGTCTCGAAATGTTCCTGCCTTCAGCCCCCCCCCCTCCTGTTGTTCAGCAGTGTCTCTAACTGTTCCTGCCTTCAGCCCCCCCCCTCCTGTTGTTCAGCAGTGTCTCTAGCTGTACCTGCCTTCAGCCCCCCCACCCTCCTGTTGTTCAGCAGTGTCTCTAGCTGTTCCTGCCTTCAGCCCCCCCCCTGTTGTTCAGCAGTGTCTCTAGCTGTTCCTGCCTTCAGCCCCCCCCCTCCTGTTGTTCAGCAGTGTCTCTAACTGTTCCTGCCTTCAGCCCCCCCCCCTCCTGTTGTTCAGCAGTGTCTCTAACTGTTCCTGCCTTCAGCCCCCCCCCCCCCCCTCCTGTTGTTCAGCAGTGTCTCTAACTGTTCCTGCCTTCAGCCCCCCCCCCTCCTGTTGTTCAGCAGTGTCTCTAGCTGTTCCTGCCTTCATCCCCCCCCTCCTGTTGTTCAGCAGTGTCTCTAACTTTTCCTGCCTTCAGCCCCCCCCCTCCTGTTGTTCAGCAGTGTCTCTAGCTGTTCCTGCCTTCAGCCCCCCCCCCTCCTGTTGTTCAGCAGTGTCTCTAGCTGTTCCTGCCTTCACCCCCCCCCCCTCCTGTTGTTCAGCAGTGTCTATAACTGTTCCTGCCTTCAGCCCCCCCCCCTCCTGTTGTTCAGCAGTGTCTCTAGCTGTTCCAGCCTTCAGCCCCCCCCCCCTCCTGTTGTTCAGCAGTGTCTCTAGCTGTTCCTGCCGTCAGCCCCCCCCCCCCTCCTGTTGTTCAGCAGTGTCTCTAGCTGTTCCTGCCTTCAGCCCCCCCCCCTCCAGTTGTTCAGCAGTGTCTCTAACTGTTCCTGCCTTCAGCCCCCCCCCCCTCCTGTTGTTCAGCAGTGTCTCGAGCTGTTCCTGCCTTCAGCCCCCCCCCCCTCCTGTTGTTCAGCAGTGTCTCTAGCTGTTCCTGCCTTCAGCCCCCCCCCTCCTGTTGTTCAGCAGTGTCTCTAGCTGTTCCTGCCTTCAGCCTCCCCCCTCCTGTTGTTCAGCAGTGTCTCTAGCTGTTCTTGCCTTCAGCCAAACCCCCCCCTCCTGTTGTTCAGCAGTGTCTCTAGCTGTTCCTGCTTTCAGCCTCCCCCCTCCTGTTGTTCAGCAGTGTCTCTAGCTGTTCCAGCCTTCAGCCCCCCCCCCTCCTGTTGTTCAGCAGTGTCTCTAACTGTTCCTGCCTTCAGCCCCCCCCCCTCCTGTTGTTCAGCAGTGTCTCTAGCTGTTCCTGCCTTCAGCCCCCCCCTCCTGTTGTTCAGCAGTGTCTCTAGCTGTTCCTGCCTTCAGCCTCCCCCCCCCCCCTCCTGTTGTTCAGCAGTGTCTCTAACTGTTCCTGCCTTCAGCCCCCCCCCCCCCCTCCTGTTGTTCAGCAGTGTCTCTAACTGTTCCTGCCTTCAGCCCCCCCCCTCCTGTTGTTCAGCAGTGTCTCTAACTGTTCCTGCCTTCAGCCCCCCCCCTCCTGTTGTTCAGCAGTGTCTCTAGCTGTACCTGCCTTCAGCCCCCCCCCTCCTGTTGTTCAGCAGTGTCTCTAGCTGTTCCTGCCTTCAGCCCCCCCCCCCCCCTGTTGTTCAGCAGTGTCTCTAGCTGTTCCTGCCTTCAGCCCCCCCCTCCTGTTGTTCAGCAGTGTCTCTAGCTGTTCCTGCCTTCATCCCCCCCCTCCTGTTGTTCAGCAGTGTCTCTAACTTTTCCTGCCTTCAGCCCCCCCCCTCCTGTTGTTCAGCAGTGTCTCTAGCTGTTCCTGCCTTCAGCCCCCCCCCCCTCCTGTTGTTCAGCAGTGTCTCTAGCTGTTCCTGCCTTCATCCCCCCCCCTCCTGTTGTTCAGCAGTGTCTATAACTGTTCCTGCCTTCAGCCCCCCCCCCTCCTGTTGTTCAGCAGTGTCTCTAGCTGTTCCAGCCTTCAGCCCCCCCCCCCCCCCTCCTGTTGTTCAGCAGTGTCTCTAGCTGTTCCTGCCGTCAGCCCCCCCCCCCTCCTGTTGTTCAGCAGTGTCTCTAACTGTTCCTGCCTTCAGCCCCCCCCCCCCCTCCAGTTGTTCAGCAGTGTCTCTAACTGTTCCTGCCTTCAGCCCCCCCCCTCCTGTTGTTCAGCAGTGTCTCTAGCTGTTCCTGCCTTCAGCCCCCCCCCCCTCCTGTTGTTCAGCAGTGTCTCTAGCTGTTCCTGCCTTCAGCCGCCCCCCCCTCCTGTTGTTCAGCAGTGTCTCTAACTGTTCCTGCCTTCAGCCCCCCCCCCTCCTGTTGTTCAGCAGTGTCTCTAGCTGTTCCTGCCTTCAGCCCCCCCCCTCCTGTTGTTCAGCAGTGTCTCTAACTGTTCCTGCCTTCAGCCCCCCCCCCCCCCTTCTGTTGTTCTGCAGTGTCTCTAGCTGTTCCTGCCTTCAGCTCCCCCCCTCCTGTTGTTCAGCAGTGTCTCTAGCTGTTCCTGCCTTCAGCCCCCCCCCCTCCTGTTGTTCAGCAGTGTCTCTAGCTGTTCCTGCCTTTAGCCCCCCCCCTCCTGTTGTTCAGCAGTGTCTCTAGCTGTTCCTGCCTTCAGCCTCCCCCCTCCTGTTGTTCAGCAGTGTCTCTAGCTGTTCTTGCCTTCAGCCCCCCCCCCTCCTGTTGTTCAGCAGTGTCTCTAACTGTTCCTGCCTTCAGCCCCCCCCCCCCCCGTTCCTGTTGTTCAGTAGTGTCTCTAGCTGTTCCTGCCTTCAGCCCCCCCCCCTCCTGTTGTTCAGCAGTGTCTCTAGCTGTTCCTGCCTTCAGCCCCCCCCCCTCCTGTTGTTCAGCAGTGTCTCTAGCTGTTCCAGCCTTCAGCCCCCCCCCTCCTGTTGTTCAGCAGTGTCTCTAACTGTTCCTGCCTTCAGCCTCCCCCCCTCCTGTTGTTCAGCAGTGTCTCTAGCTGTTCCTGCCTTCAGCCCCCCCCCCCTTCTGTTGTTCAGCAGTGTCTCTAACTGTTCCTGCCTTCAGCCCCCCCCCCTCCTGTTGTTCAGTAGTGTCTCTAACTGTTCCTGCCTTCAGCCTCCCCCCCCCCCCCTCCTGTTGTTCAGCAGTGTCTCTAACTGTTCCTGCCTTCAGCCCTCCCCCCCTCCTGTTGTTCAGCAGTGTCTCTAGCTGTTCCAGCCTTCAGCCCCCCCCCCCTCCTGTTGTTCAGCAGTGTCTCTAGCTGTTCCAGCCTTCAGCCCCCCCCCCCCTCCTGTTGTTCAGCAGTGTCTCTAGCTGTTCCTGCCTTCAGCCCCCCCCCTCCTGTTGTTCAGCAGTGTCTCTAGCTGTTCCTGCCTTCAGTCCCCCCCCCCCCTCCTGTTGTTCAGCAGTGTCTCTAAATGTTCCAGCCTTCAGCCCCCCCCCCCCTCCTGTTGTTCAGCAGTGTCTCTAGCTGTTCCTGCCTTCAGCCCCCCCCCTCCTGTTGTTCAGCAGTGTCTCTAGCTGTTCCTGCCTTCAGTCCCCCCCCCCCCTCCTGTTGTTCAGCAGTGTCTCTAAATGTTCCTGCCTTCAGCCTCCCCCCTCCTGTTGTTCAGCAGTGTCTCTAACTGTTCCTGCCTTCAGCCCCCCCCCCTCCTGTTGTTCAGCAGTGTCTCTAGCTGTTCCTGCCTTCAGACCCCCCCCCCCCCCCTGTTGTTCAGCAGTGTCTCTAGCTGTTGCTGCCTTCAGCCCCCCCCCCTCCTGTTGTTCAGCAGTGTCTCTAACTGTTCATGCCTTCAGCCCCCCCCCTCCTGTTGTTCAGCAGTGTCTCTAGCTGTTCCTGCCTTCAGCCCCCCCCTGTTGTTCAGCAGTGTCTCTAGATGTTCCTGCATTCAGCCCCCCCCCCCCCCTCCTGTTGTTCAGCAGTGTCTCTAGCTGTTCCAGCCTTCAGCCCCCCCCCCTCCTGTTGTTCAGCAGTGTCTCTAACTGTTCCTGCCTTCAGCCCCCCCCCTCCCCTCCTATTGTTCAGCAGTGTCTCTAACTGTTCCTGCCTTCAGCCCTCCCCCCCTCCTGTTGTTCAGCAGTGTCTCTAGCTGTTCCTGCCTTCAGCCCCCCCCTCCTGTTGTTCAGCAGTGTCTCTAACTGTTCCTGCCTTCAGCCCCCCCCCCCCTCCTGTTGTTCAGCAGTGTCTCTAGCTGTTCCTGCCTTCAGCCCCCCCCCCTCCTGTTGTTCAGCAGTGTCTCTAACTGTTCATGCCTTCAGCCCCCCCCCCTCCTGTTGTTCAGCAGTGTCTCTAGCTGTTCCAGCCTTCAGCCCCCCCCCCTCCTGTTGTTCAGCAGTGTCTCTAGCTGTTCCAGCCTTCAGCCCCCCCCCCTCCTGTTGTTCAGCAGTGTCTCTAGCTGTTCCTGCCTTCAGCCTCCCCCCTCCTGTTGTTCAGCAGTGTCTCTAGCTGTTCCTGCCTTCAGCCCCCCCCCCCCCCTCCTGTTGTTCAGCAGTGTCTCTAACTGTTCCTGCCTTCAGCCCCCCCCCCCCCTCCTGTTGTTCAGCAGTGTCTCTAACTGTTCCTGCCTTCAGCCCCCCCCCCTCCTGTTGTTCAGCAGTGTCTCTAACTGTTCCTGCCTTCAGCCTCCCCCCCAATCCTGTTGTTCAGCAGTGTCTCTAGCTGTTCCTGCCTTCAGCCCCCCCCCCTCCTGTTGTTCAGCAGTGTCTCTAACTGTTCCTGCCTTCAGCCCCCCCCCTCCTGTTGTCCAGCAGTGTCTCTAGCTGTTCCAGCCTTCAGCCCCCCCCCCCTCCTGTTGTTCAGCATTGTCTCTAGCTGTTCCTGCCTTCAGCCTCCCCCCTCCTGTTGTTCAGCAGTGTCTCTAGCTGTTCCTGCCTTCAGCCCCCCCCCTCCTGTTGTTCAGCAGTGTCTCTAGCTGTTCCTGCCTTCAGCCCCCCCCTCCTGTTGTTCAGCAGTGTCTCTAGCTGTTCCTGCCTTCAGCCCCCCCCCCCTCCTGTTGTTCAGCAGTGTCTCTAGCTGTTCCTGCCTTCAGCCTCCCCCCCCTCCTGTTGTTCAGCAGTGTCTCTAGCTGTTCCTGCCTTCAGCCCCCCCCCCCCTCCTGTTGTTCAGCAGTGTCTCTAGCTGTTCCTGCCTTCAGCCCCCCCCCCTCCTGTTGTTCAGCAGTGTCTCTAGCTGTTCCAGCCTTCAGCCCCCCCCCTCCTGTTGTTCAGCAGTGTCTCTAGCTGTTCCAGCCTTCAGCCCCCCCCCCTCCTGTTGTTCAGCAGTGTCTCTAGCTGTTCCTGCCTTCAGCCTCCCCCCTCCTGTTGTTCAGCAGTGTCTCTAGCTGTTCCTGCCTTCAGCCCCCCCCCCTCCTGTTGTTCAGCAGTGTCTCTAGCTGTTCCTGCCTTCAGCCCCCCCCCCTCCTGTTGTTCAGCAGTGTCTCTAGCTGTTCCTGCCTTCAGCCCCCCCCCCCCCCCCTCCTGTTGTTCAGCAGTGTCTCTAGCTGTTCCTGCCTTCAGCCTCCCCCCCCCTCCTGTTGTTCAGCAGTGTCTCTAGCTGTTCCTGCCTTCAGCCCCCCCTCCTGTTGTTCCGCCGTTTGTCAACTTCAACAACGTGGGAAGAAGCAGAGAGAAGGAAGGAGTCTGAAGGAGATGAGCCAGTAAAACACTCTATTAAATCCATGAGATATTGTGTCAGGGTTGTGTCCCAAATGACAAACTACTCCCTATACAGTGCGCTACTTGTCAGTCCTACGGAGAAATGGAGGTTACTGATTGAAATCCCACCGGTGGATAGATGTGCAGCACAGAAGTACTAGGCTCCAACTTCCAAAAATAGCGGTTTGATTGAAGGCTTTTTAAATAAAAGCAGTTGGAAACAGTGGTTAAATTTTTTTTACGATTAACAAATACAATTTGTGATCTTATCAGCTTCATAATGTTATTTTATTTCAAAAAATTCTATTTGAGTTGAAAGAAGCCATTCATTGTTTTACAATTACAATTTACAATACAAATTAATTCAAGTTTGGTTCATTCTCTTCATTATAAAAGGTGTTTTTAGGTCTCAATATGGACTGCAATAAGGATGACCTGAAACGCGCCCATTCAGACCTGGCTGGGTGGACTGGTAAATAGTTACAGTGCAAGAAACCTAATAATCTACAGTATACCACATATTGTTACAAAGCACTTTTCTATCCCGTGACAAATCTTTTCTGTCCTCTGGAGGGGGGGGGGCCCTCTTCACGACTGTCTTGGTGTGTTTGATGGTGATGTGGACACCAAGGAAATTGAAACTCTCAAACCCGCTCCTCTTTTCTATCCTTTATTCTGTCTTAATCCAAACCGATCCTTTTTTGTTATACTTTAAGGAGTGCTGAAGAGAACGTTTCTCTCTATTTTTTTTACACCATATTATAATTTTGACCCACTGCATAACGTCACGTTATATGATTATAATAGACCAATTAATGTTTTATTTACATATTCCATTTTAGTTTTGGTCCCGCCCAAAAGCAAGAGAGATTGTGCAATATGGCTTCCTTTGCACTGTATTCCATGCAAACAATCCCTTAGCCTGATTTGCCAGAGAAGTTCAGTCGAATCTCCTGCACAGCACACTTTGCATTTAATGACATTGCAAATCAGGCTAGGAACAGATGTTCCCAGCAGCTCCATCAAGCGTTAGCCTGATGACTAAACTACCTCACAATTTCCACTACATACTCCAGCTTGCGACTGGAACGAGCTGCAACAAACACTCAAACTGGACAGTTTTATCTCAATCTCTTCATTCAAAGACTCAATCATGGACACTCTTACTGACAGTTGTGGCTGCTCATGTGATGTATTGTTGTCTCTACCTTCTTGCCTTTTGTGCTGTTGTCTGTGACCAATAATGTTTGTACCATGTTTTGTGCTGCTACCATGTTGTGTTGCTACCATGTTGTTCTCATGTTGTGTTGCTACCATGCTGTGTTGTCATGTTGTGTTGCTACCATGCTGTGTTGTCATGTTGTGTTGCTACCATGTTGTTGTTATGTTGTGTTGCTACCATGTTGTTGTCATGTTGTGTTGCTACCATGTTGTTGTCATGTTGTGTTGCTACCATGCTGTGTTGTCATGTTGTGTTGCTACCATGCTGTGTTGTTCTCATGTTGTGTTGCTACCATGTTGTTGTCATGTTGTGTTGCTACCATGCTGTGTTGTCATGTTGTGTTGCTACCATGCTGTGTTGTCATGTTGTGTTGCTACCATGCTGTGTTGTCATGTTGTGTTGCTACCATGCTGTGTTGTCATGTTGTGGTGCTACCATGTTGTGTTGCTACCATGTTGTTGTCATGCTGTGTTGCTACCATGTTGTTGTCATGTTGTGTTGCTACCATGTTGTTGTCATGTTGTGTTGCTACCATGTTGTTGTCATGTTGTGTTGCTACCATGTTGTTCTCATGTTGTGTTGCTACCATGCTGTGTTGTCATGTTGTGTTGCTACCATGTTGTTGTCATGTTGTGTTGCTACCATGTTGTGTTGCTACCATGTTGTTGTCATGTTGTGTTGCTACCATGTTGTTGTCATGTTGTGTTGCTACCATGTTGTTGTCATGTTGTGTTGCTACCATGTTGTTGTCATGTTGTGTTGCTACCATGTTGTTGTCATGTTGTGTTGCTACCATGTTGTTGTCATGTTGTGTTGCTACCATGTTGTTGTCATGTTGTGTTGCTACCATGTTGTTGTCATGTTGTGTTGCTACCATGCTGTGTTGTCATGTTGTGTTGCTACCATGTTGTTGTCATGTTGTGTTGCTACCATGTTATTGTCATGTTGTGGTGCTACCATGTTGTGTTCTCATGTTGTGTTGCTACCATGTTGTTCTCATGTTGTGTTGCTACCATGTTGTTGTAATGTTGTGTTGCTACCATGTTGTGTTGCTACCATGTTGTTGTAATGTTGTGTTGCTACCATGTTGTGTTGCTACCATGTTGTGTTGCTACCATGTTGTTCTCATGTTGTGTTGCTAGCATGTTGTTGTCATGTTGTGTTGCTACCATGTTGTGTTCTCATGTTGTGCTGCTACCATGTTGTTCTCATGTTGTGTTGCTACCATGTTGTTGTAATGTTGTGTTGCTACCATGTTGTGTTCTCATGTTGTGCTGCTACCATGCTGTGTTCTCATGTTGTGTTGCTACCATGTTGTTCTCATGTTGTGTTGCTACCATGTTGTTGTCATGTTGTGTTGCTACCATGCTGTGTTGTCATGTTGTGCTGCTACCATGCTGTGTTCTCATGTTGTGTTGCTACCATGTTGTTCTCATGTTGTGTTGCTACCATGCTGTGTTGTCATGTTGTGTTGCTACCATGCTGTGTTGTCATGTTGTGTTGCTACCATGCTGTGTTCTCATGTTGTGTTGCTACCATGTTGTTGTCATGTTGTGTTGCTACCATGCTGTGTTGTCATGTTGTGTTGCTACCATGTTGTTGTCATGTTGTGTTGCTACCATGTTGTGTTGCTACCATGTTGTTGTCATGTTGTGTTGCTACCATGTTGTTGTCATGTTGTGTTGCTACCATGTTGTTGTCATGTTGTGTTGCTACCATGTTGTTGTCATGTTGTGTTGCTACCATGTTGTTGTCATGTTGTGTTGCTACCATGTTGTGTTCTCATGTTGTGCTGCTACCATGCTGTGTTCTCATGTTGTGTTGCTACCATGTTGTTCTCATGTTGTGTTGCTACCATGTTGTGTTGCTACCATGCTGTGTTGTCATGTTGTGTTGCTACCATGCTGTGTTGTCATGTTGTGTTGCTACCATGCTTTGTTCTCATGTTGTGTTGCTACCATGCTGTTGTCATGTTGTGTTGCTACCATGCTGTGTTGTCATGTTGTGTTGCTACCATGCTGTGTTGTCATGTTGTGTTGCTACCATGTTGTTGTCATGTTGTGTTGCTACCATGCTGTGTTGTCATGTTGTGTTGCTACCATGCTGTGTTGTCATGTTGTGTTGCTACCATGTTGTTGTCATGTTGTGTTGCTACCATGCTGTGTTGTCATGTTGTGTTGCTACCATGCTGTGTTGTCATGTTGTGTTGCTACCATGCTGTGTTCTCATGTTGTGTTGCTACCATGTTGTGTTGTCATGTTGTGTTGCTACCATGCTGTGTTGTCATGTTGTGTTGCTACCATGCTGTGTTGTCATGTTGTGTTGCTACCATGCTGTGTTGTCATGTTGTGTTGCTACCATGCTGTGTTGTCATGTTGTGTTGCTACCATGCTGTGTTGTCATGTTGTGTTGCTACCATGCTGTGTTGTCATGTTGTGTTGCTACCATGCTGTGTTGTCATGTTGTGTTGCTACCATGCTGTGTTGTCATGTTGTGTTGCTACCATGCTGTGTTGTCATGTTGTGTTGCTACCATGCTGTGTTGCTACCATGCTGTGTTGTCATGTGGTGCTGCCATGCTATGTTGTTGTCTTGGGTCTCTCCTTATGTAGTGTTGTGTTGTCTCTCTTGTCATGATGTGTGTTTTGTCCTATATTTATATTTCATTTACTTGTATTTTTAATCCCAGCCAGACATAAATTGATGTATTACACACACAGTGATGTATTAGACAAAGTGATGTATTAGACATAAAGTGATGTATTACACACACAGTGATGTATTAGACATAAAGTGATGTATTACACACACAGTGATGTATTAGACATAAAGTGATGTATTACACACACAGTGATGCATTACACACACAGTGATGTATTACACACACAGTAATGTATTACACACACAGTGATGTATTAGACATAAAGTGATGTATTACACACACAGTGATGTGTTAGACATAAAGTGATGTATTACACACACAGTAATTTTTTAGACGTAAAGTGATGTATTAGACATAAAGTGATGTATTACACACACAGTGATGTATTAGACATAAAGTGATGTATTACACACACGGTGATGTATTAGACATACAGTGATGGTTATCTTGTTGTTTAAGACCTGTCACTGCTGATCTACATTCCCTGATTGATGTTACAGACCCTCTCTCCAAAACACATCCACACTCACAAGTTTGATGCTACAGGCCCTCTCTCCAAAACACATCCACACTCACAAGTCTGATGCTACAGGCCCTCTCTCCAAAACACACATCCACACTCACAAGTCTGATGTTACAGGCTCTCTCTCCAAAACACACATCCACACTCACAAGTCTGATGTTACAGGCTCTCTCTCCAAAACACATCCACACTCACAAGTCTGATGTTGCAGGCTCTCTCTCCAAAACACATCCACACTCACATACAGGCCTTATGTCATGTCCGGTCCAAATGTACAACAATAAGACAAACATTTTTAATAAACGAGGAGGACAGAGCCAAAACACTCTTCATATAAGTGTTTCAAATACCTTTATTGAACATTAAAAAACATTGTTTCATGTTTCGACATTAGCCTTTGTCAAAAACATGGGTCCGTGTTTGCACCAAAAAATATCTCTAACTTATATGTTACCTTCTCTCTCATGTACACTTTGATGTAGGGTTCCGTACACTGTAGTTACTAACCACAGCTAATGTCTTGGGTCATGTTATTGTGGAACAACCAAAGAGGATGGTGTTAACCGTGCTTGGCAGAAACCACGTTGTGTGTTGTTCCATTTCTACCTGCCTCCGGGCGAACCATCACTAACGTGATAGACATGTTGGTTACATCGTACTCTTGATGTGTGACATGCTGACAGGACTGTAGAAAGCTGATGGGAGGGATGTAATTGTGATTTTCCATTTCACATTTCAAGGGACGTTTGGACTGAGGACGGAGGTGTTGGCTGGCTATCAATTTTGGGAGACATGTAATGTGTAGTCGAGAAACAATGGTTGAACTTTGCAGTGTGTTGACTTCAACAGTGCTGGGAGAAGTACGGCATTTATGTCAGTTTGAGGTCAATATAGAAAATAAGGTGTACGGAACCGCAGGAATCCCAGTGGTAATTCAAAGAGTTGGGATTAGAAAAACACAAAGTCAATGATTTGGGACGATGTTAATGACTATACAGATGTGAGGATGCTGTCTAGTTCGATGTTAATGACTATAAAGATGTGAGGATGCTGTCTAGTTCGATGTTAATGACTATAAAGATGTGAGGATGCTGGCTAGTTCGATGTTAATGACTATAAAGATGTGAGGATGCTGGCTAGTTCGATGTTAACGACTATAAAGATGTGAAGATGCTGTCTAGTTCGATCCAGGACACTTGATAATTTTTTTTTGTGTATATCTGAACAATCTGCACTTTGTTAATTAATTATTCTTTACCTCATGTCATACTCATCTGAATGTTGCAAATTGTTGGTTATCTGCACAAACCCAACCTTTACTATAAATCAACCAATCATCCAAATCACCAATTGGCTTAGTCATTTATTTACTAAATAAATAATCACAGAAAGTCATAACAAACAAACAGTAGATATTGGTTGCTAACAATGATAGGAAAGATCCCCTAGTGGGCTACACCGATATGACGGCTTGCTGGACAAAGGGAAGGGGGTGTGGACTGAGAAAGAGTGGGAAAGACAAAATGTATTCATTACACAGTCTATAATTATATACTGTACATTGAAATGCTCATCCTTCAAACATGAATGGCTGCTCATTCTAGAATAATTGCGAGTACATATTTACGGTGTATGTTATTGTTGTCTTCTCTGTTGGAATCCGGTCCGTCTGCTGGAGAATTCATCTGAGTCTCTCTCTCTCTTTCTGTTTCCCTGAAGATCAACGTTTTTTGTGGTTAGAATGGATACTTCAGTGTACCATTCAGAAATGTTCTCATAGAATAGATGTTTTGGCGGTTGTCGGTATTCTCGTCCTCGGTTTACGTCATTTCTAGCTGCGGACTAGTACTTCGTATCTAAGATTTGCTCTTATTCTGTAGGGATCGATTGTCTCAGAGTTTAACCATTTCCAGCCGTGCAGCAAATGCTCCACGTGGTTTGGTTAGGAGTTCATCAACCATTGGAACCTTTGCTTACACCGGGGGTTGCGTGCTCTTAACTGTTCACAATCACAGCTCACTTTGTGGGTTTGCTTAGTCTGAAGAGGATTTTCTTAGGAGGGGATTTTATTCGTAGCAGTAGAAGAGGGCGGTTCAATGATGCCCAATCATGTCTGTGCTCACGGGGACGTGGCCGCTGACAAGTTAAAGGTTAACATCACATTACATAATTTCCCAAATAGTTTCATCTTTACTCATTCATTTTATACAAGAATTAGATACAAACACAATAATTGAGAAATGTACATATTCAGAGACGTGTGTTTCCTGTCCTTCCTGAGGCCACCAAATGAAACACAATCAACATAAGGGTCTCTTAAGCGTCCACGGACCTTTCCCACACTCTCAAATGTTGACGTATTGTTTAATCCTCCCATTTTGGGGATTTAGGAGTTTGGCCAAAAGTGAAGTCCCTCGTTCACTCTTTGGTTTCTCTCTCTCTGCATGAAAATGGGGAGAGATTCTCCGCCAGAAATTTACGACCTGAGATAACAGAACCTGGGTGTAGAAGAGCGTGAGAGAGGGGGAAGCCACGATCTACACCAAGAAAGGGCCACGTCATGACACACCCAAGAGAGTGTATGAATGATGTATCCTGCAGTAGTAGGGTGTCTATCTCTCAGTTATACCCCCAACAGAGTGTATTAATATTTTATCCTGCAGTAGAAGGGTCTCTATCTCTCAAGTATACCCCCAACAGATTGTATTAATATTTTATCCTCTTGAGCTGTCAAAAATCGTAGTCCCCGAAATCGCATAAAACTAAACCTGTAAGGCTGCCGAATACAGCATGTCTGGTTTCAGCTCGCTGATGTGCTTCCTATTGTGTGCATCACACTGCCACATATGTCAGTGGTCCTACACAACCTAGTTTCTTAAGAGCCCCCTGATAAATGTTCATTGGCTGAGGGAGGCTCATGTTATGTCAACTGCTTTAGGCGGAGTACCATGTGAGCTGGAGTGAACTGTATGAGTCCGTTTTACTCATCTGGTCAGAGAGAATCCCCCCCCAAAAAACATGTCTTCTCTGTAGGCGAGAGTTAATTTGGTGGGTAATTTCTGTATTACCAAATGAGGAGAGAGAGAAACTTCACACACCAGTCAGAGTTATACGTAAACAACATCTTTGATATAAGAGCGTTGCATTAGCAATGACTTTCAATGATGCACCATTTCTAATGAACCATTGAAAGTGACAACGGCTACTGAAATCTTTTATAGCAAAGATACACCCCTCTCAACCTACATGACGAACAACAGATGCATAGAATGGTCACACGGTTAAGATTTGTATGAAAGGTATATATAATACATAGCAGACAGCATCTGCTGTGTCAACAGTTTTCATTGTAAAGACCAGTGTCTGGTCCTCCTACTCTAAACTGGAACCGTCTCACCCTGGTACGGTATAGCACAAAAACAGTGAAATGCTAAAGTGGCGGGGCGGCAGGGTAGCCTAGTGGTTAGAGCGTTGGACTAGTAACCGGAAGGTTGCAAGTTCAAATCCCCGAGCTGACAAGGTACAAATCTGTCGTTCTGCCCCTGAACAGGCAGTTAACCCACTGTTCCTAGGCCGTCATTGAAAATAAGAATTTGTTCTTAACTGACTTGCCTAGTTAAATAAAGGTAAAAAAATAAAATAATGAATGGTACTAGTGCCCAAAAATGTTTTATTTCATTTTATATTCAGAAGTTCATAACACATTTTAACAGTATAAAACAATTAATCATTCATGTCCTTTCGTGTTGTGTCGTCTCATGTACCCTCTTTTTTTTTAAATAATATTTGTAAAGGATTCAAAGGGTGAAAAGCCTTATTCATTCACATGAATAATTTATATAATTTTTTGTTTAATACTCAAGATTTTTATTTTAAAAATAAATTCAGTAAGTCTCACACAAATATAGATCAGTCCACTGGAGTTCTACAGCTCCCAAGCCTTCTGTTGATATAAGGGTTTCATAGTCAATTCTTCATGGCCCACTACTTTCTTTTATCCAGGCATAGCAAATACACAGAAACATTTTATAGCTCCAAGGCTGTCAGTTCAAGACTTACCCTGCGGCAGAATGGTGTCTATATCTCAGTTATACCCCCAACAGAGTGAATTAATACTTTATTCTGCAGTAGAAGGGTGTCTATCTCTCAGTTACATCCCCAACAGAGTGTATTAATACTTTATCCTGTGGCTGAAGGGTGTCTATCTCTCCACCTCTCTCTCTCTCTCTTTCGCTCTCTCTCTCTCCAACTAGAGGGTTTTAGATAAGACAGCACACATGCCACGGCTACTCATAATTTTACAACTAATGTACAAAAGGCAGACGTGGGTGAGCAAGAGACGTAAAATGATGTTACATTGGATCACAGATATTTGGAGAATCATGAGAGCGAGTGCCGTGTTGACATACTGTTGGGATGTAAGGATGGAATACAGGTGGAATATATGATAGAATACAGGTGGAATACAGTGATACTGCTGGAAAATCATTTTACCACTGTATGATGGTATGACTAATGGCAACCTCATGTTTTATAGAAAAACCTTTTAAGGCACTGTATTGCAGTGTTAGAGGGGTCACGACAGACCCGGGTTCGATCCCGGGCTGTACCATAACAGGCCGTGATCAGAAGTCCCATAAGGCGGTGCACAATTGGCTCAGCGTCGTCTGGGTTAGAGGAGGATTTGGCTGGGTGGCTTTACTTGGCACTAGCGACTCCTTGTGGCCTGCAGGCTGACCTCGGCCGTCAGTTGAATTGTGTTTCCTCCAACACATTGGTGCGGCTGGTTACCGGGTTAAGCAGGCGGGTGTTGTTTCGGAGGACGCAGGACTTGACCTTCGCCTCCCGAGCCCGTTGGGGAGTTGCAGTGATGAGACAAGATCAAAATTGGGGAGAAAAAGGAGGTTAATAAGAAATACATTCCACTCTTAGCTACACCATCCTTTTCCAGCACACATTCTACAAACTTTTTCAGATTGTAAATCTACACACATTTTGATTAACCTCTCTTGGGTATGTGAGACGGTAGCGTCCCACCTCTTCAACAGCCAGTGAAACTGCTGGGCGACTGTCACGTCCTGACCATAGTTCTTATGTGTTTTGCTTGTTTAGTGTTGGTCAGGACGTGAGCTGGGTGGGAATTCTTTGTTGTGTGTCTAGTTTGTCTGTTTCTGTGTCCAGCCTAATATGGTTCTCAATCAGAGACAGCTGTCAATCGTTGTCCCTGATTGAGAATCATATATAGGTGGCTTGTTTTGTGTTGGGGATTGTGGGTGGTTGTCTTCTGTCTTTGTGTTCTGCACCAGATAGGACTGTTTTCGGTTTTCATATTTATTGTTTTGTTGTTTGTAGTGTTCTCACATTCTTTATTAAATTATGTTGAAACACTAGCCGCGCTGCAGTTTGGTCCTCTCCTTCATCCCAGGAAGAAAGCCGTTACAGAACCACCCACCAAACTCGGACCAAGCAGCGTGGCTACGGGAAGCAGCGGCAGCAGCAGCAGCAGCAGGAGCTAGCAAGGCAGAGTGGCTGGAAGCCCGAGAGGCCCCCCGAAAAATTTCTTGGGTGGGGGCACACGGGGAGTGTGGCTGGGTCAAGTGGGAGACTTGAGCCAGTTCCCCGTATTTACCATAAGGAGCAGTTGGCTAAATTGAGGTACGAGTCGGAGAATGTGGAGGAGTTATTGGACAGATTGGAGGAAAGTGAAAGGATGGGAGATTATGAGACATTTGATGAGTTGTTGGTGATATTGGAGGAGAGCGAAGAGAGAAAGATGTTGGTTCGGCGTAGTATACACGGTACTCGCCCTGAGGTGTGTGATTACCGTGGAGAGCGGTATGCGGAAGAGCGCACGGTGTCTCCTGTACGTGTGCTTAGCCCGGTGCGGGTTATTTCACCTCCCCGCACTGGTAGGGCTAGATTGGGCATTGAGCCAGGTGTCATGAAGCCGGCTCAACGCGTCTGGTCTCCAGTGCGTCTCCTCGGGCCGGCATGCATGGCACCAGCCTTACGCACTGCTCGGGCTACGGGGAGCATACAACCAGGTAAGGTTGGACAGGCTCGGTGCTCAAGGGAGCCAGTACGCTTGCACGGTCTGGTATATCCGGTATATCCCGCCCCAGCCCAGTACCTCCAGTTCCGGCACCACGCACCAAGCCTCCAGTGCGTCTCCAGAGCCCTGTTCCTCCTCCACGCACTCTCCCTGTGGTGCGTGTCTCCAGCCCAGTACCTCCAGTTCCGGCACCACACACCAAGCCTCCTGTGCGTCTCCAGAGCCCTGTACGCACTATTCCTTCTCCCCACACTTGCCCTGAGGTGCGTGCCCTCAGCCCGGTACCACCAGTGCCGGTACCACGCACCAGGCCTATAGTGCGCATCGAGAGTCCAGTGTGCCCTGTCCCTGCTCCCCGCACTAGCCTTGAGGTGCGTGTCTCCAGTCCGGTACCACCAGTTCCAGCACCATGCACCAGACCTACTGTGCGCCTCAGCAGGTCAGAGTCGGCCGTCTGCCCAACGCCGCCTGCACTGCTCGTCTGCCCAGCACCGTCTGTACTGCCTGCCTGCCCAACGCCGCCTGCACTGCTCATCTGCCCAGCGCCATCTGAGCTGTCAATCGTTGTCCCTGATTGAGAATCATATATAGGTGGCTTGTTTTGTGTTGGGGATTGTGGGTGGTTGTCTTCTGTCTTTGTGTTCTGCACCAGATAGGACTGTTTTCGATTTTCACATTTATTGTTTTGTTGTTTGTAGTGTTCTCACATTCTTTATTAAATTATGTTTAACTTCTACTTCCTCCCAATCCCGGATCCGGGAGCACCCCCATCAGTAAAAAAGCTGACTAGCATAGCCTAGCATAGCGTCACAAGTAAATACTAGCATCTAAATATCATTAAATCACAAGTCCAAGACACCAGATGAAAGATACACATCTTGTGTATTTACAGCGAAAACACAATATAGCATTATATTAGCTTACTAAAATAGCCAACCACACAACAGCATTGATTCAAGCCAAAAATAGCGATAACGTATAAACCAGCAAAAGATGTAAATGTAAATTGTAAATTTCACTGACCTACTCAGAATTCTTCAGATGACAGTCCTATAATGACAGTCCTATAACAGTCCTATAACATCATATTACACAATACATATAGAGTTTGTTCGAAAATGTGCATATTTAGCGGCACAAATCATGGTTATACAATATGAATAGTAGCCAAAATGCAAACAAAATGTCGGGAGAAATCTTGGGAGAGGCACCTATTCTAATCGATAACTATTCATAAACTTGACTAAAAAATACAGGTTGGACAGCAAATGAAAGATACATTAGTTCTTAATGCAATCGCTGTGTTACATTTTTAAAATTAACGTTACTTCGACATACAGCGTGCGTTAAAGCGAGACCGCACCGAAATGAATGGCAAATTATGCATTTTACATTTTTCAACAGAACAACGAATTAACAACATAAATAGTTCTTACTTTTTGATGTGCTTCCATCAGAATCTTGGGCAAGTTGTCCTTTTTCCAAAATAATCGTTGCTCGGTTGTAGAATGTAGTCTTCAACGTTGGAATTAGCAGTAAACATTAGCCATGTGGTCCAGACGTGCCCAACTCCCTAGAACGCAACACAAATAAATACCCGAAAATCGCAATATACTGACAACATTATGATGTCTTTAACAGCTATATCGAATAAAAACAGTGCCGGATATATTTAAGAGCTTTAACCGGAACTTTCTAGTACGACATCCTTCCTGCGTCATGGCGAAAAGGGGAAAGAGGGTACACCATGTTGCCAGCCTATTTATAGGCCTTCAGATCTGCCTAGAGACTCCATTTAAATTCTCACTATTCACTGACATCCATGGGAAGGCGTATGCAGTGCATCTCAACCAATAGAAGACAGGCAAATTAATAAACTGACCTGGGAACAGCTTGCAGAATTCAGCATTCTCACATCCTCATAGGAAAAAGGCTCCAACTCGAGTTCTGTTTTACTCACAGATATAATTCAAACGGTTTTAGAAACTAGAGAGTGTTTTCTATCCAATAGTATTAATAATATGCATATTGTATGAGCAAGAATTGAGTACGAGGCAGTTTAATTTGGGAACGAAATTATTACAAAGTGCAAACAGCACCCCCTATTGACAAAAGGTTAACACTAGCCGCGCTGCGTTTTGGTCCTCTCCTTCATCCCAGGAAGAAAGCCATTACAGCGACAAATTCAAATACAGAAATACTCCTTATAAAAATTCAGAAAACAAAACATATTTTACATAGGTTTAAAGATTAATTTCTTGTGAATCCAACCACGGTGTCAGATTTAAAAAATGCTTATTTGAGAACATAGCCGACTAGACAAATCATTACAAACAGTAACCAGCCAAGTAGAACAGTTACACAAGTCAGAAATAAGTAAGTCGCTCTGGATAAGAGCGTCTGCTAAATGACTTAAATGTAATGTAAATGTAAATAGAGATAACATTATCTTTGATGATCTTCATACGGTTGCACTCAGCAGACATTCATTTACTCAATAAATGTTCCTGTTGATCGATAAAGTCTCTTTATATCCAAAAACCTGCGTTTTGTTTGCACGTTTTCTTCAGGAATCCACAGGCTCAAACGCAGTCAAAACAGGAAGACAAAATATCCAAATTGTATCCGTAAAGTTCATAGAAAAATGTCAAACAATGTTTATATTCCATCCTCAGGTTGTTTTTAGCCTAAATAATCAATAATATTTCAACCGGACAATAACGTTGTCAATTTTAAGGGTAAACAAGAAACGCACTATCTCGGTCTCGCGCATGAAAAAGCTCTGTGACACTTTAGGGTCCACTCATTCAGACTGCTCTTACTTCCTAATTTTTCAGGATACAAGCCTGAAACTATTTCTAAAGACTGTTGACATCTAGTGGAAGGCATAGAAACTGTAATTTGAGTCCTAAGTCAATGGATACTGTAATGGCATTGAATAGAATACTACACAAAAAAAAACGACTTCCTGAATGGATGTTTCTCAGATTTTCGCCTGCCAAATCAGTTATGTTATACTCACAGACACAATTTTAACAGTTTTGGAAACTTTAGAGTGTTTTCAATCCAAATCTACCATTTATATGCATATTATATATTCTGGGCCCGAGAAACAGGCAGTTTAATTTGGGCATGCATTTCATCCAAAATTCCGAATGCTGCCCCCTACTCTGGAGAAGTTAATATCTTTTTGAATTACAGTCATTGTTCTATAAAATGTACCTTTTTTTCTTATCAAAAGTAGGTAGAACTCTAAAATGTCTCACTTGTCATTTTTTTTAATTATGAATTGCCATTTAATAAAGATCAAAATATGATACCCCTTTTAAATTAAGATTTCATTAGAATAATGAAGAAATTGTTTTTTTATAATTATTTAATTGGATGTCAAACATTCCATATCTCTTCTTTCAATTACTATAAAAAAGTTCCGATGCCACGATTTTCTACGCTCTGAAATGTTAAATACAAAATAATCTTGATTGTGAAGTAAAATAAAATCAACTTAAATTTCCATATTTTTAAGCATAAAGATGTAGCTCCTGTTATCAAGGCTGTACTCCTCCAACCTCTCTGGCAGGGAAGTTACTGTATGTTTTAATTGACTTTTAACCTGTCTAGGATCAGCGTGCCGCTAGCGGCACTCCCCCCCCCCCCCCCACTGAAAAACCAGTGCCGCGAAATTCAAAAAAAATATTTTTTTAAAATATTTAACTTTCACACATTAAAGTCCAATACAGCTAATGAAAGACACAGATCTTATGAATCCAGTCAACATTTCCGATTTTTAAAATGTTTTACAGGGAAGACACAATATGTAAAGATGTACATCTATTACCTAAAAACACATTAGCATATTCCACCATCTTTTATTTGTCCACCAACACCAGTAGCCATCACCAATTCGGCTAAACTAAGATATTTATAGCCTCTAACCAACAAAAAAACTCATTAGATGACAGTCTGATAACATATTTATGGTATGGGATAGGTTTTGTTAGAAAAAAGTGCATATTTCAGGTAGATGGCATAGTTTACAATTGCACCCACCATCACAAATGGACTAGAATAATTACAATGAGCAACGTGTTTACCTAACTACTAATCATCAAACATTTCGTAAAAATACACAGCATACACGAATCGAAAGACACAGATCCTGTGAATACAGACAATATTTCAGATTTTCTAAGTGTCTTACAGCGAAAACACAATAAATCGTTATATTAGCTTAGCACATAGCAATTAGCAGCCCAGCATTGATTCTAGCCAAAGTGAGCGATAAAAGTCAACATCGCCAAAAGATATTAATTTTTTCACTAACCTTCTCAGAATTCTTCCGATGACACTCCTGTAACATCACATTACAACATGCATATACAGTTTGATCGAAAATGTTTATATTTAGCCACCAAAATCATGGTTAGACAATGTGAAATGTAGACAAGCTGGTAAAGAAAACGTCCTTGCGCCACTTAGACAGTGATCTACTCTTATACATAAATACTCATAAACGTGACTAAAAAATATAGGGTGGACAGGGATTGATAGACAATTTAATTCTTAATACAATTGCGTTATTACATTTTTTAATTTATCCTTACTTTTCAATACAGTTTGCGCCAAGCGAAGCTACGTCAAAAAACATGGCGTCCTAAGCCACTAAAATGTTTCGACAGAAACACGATTTATCATAATAAAAATGTCCTACCTTGAGCTGTTCTTCCATCAGTATCTTGGGCAAAGGATCCTTTCTTGGGAGAAATCGTCTTTTGGTGGAAAGCTGTCCTCTTGCCATGTGGAAATGTCAACTACGTTCGGGATGAACTGAAAAGCGTTCCCAACTTTTCACATCGTTGCAAAAATAAATGTCCCAAAATCGCACTAAACGGATATAAATTGCTATAAAACGCTTTAAATTAACTACTTTGTGATGTTTGTAACTCCTATAACGAGTGAAAAGATGACCGGAGAAATATAACAGGCTAAACTAACGCTTGGAACAGGAGAGGGTCGGTGTCTTCCACGCGCGTTACGCAGCAAGAAAAGACTTGCTAGCTAAAGGTTTTTTTCATTTGTAGGGCCTGTGAACGAGCAATCGAGCCCGTTGGAATCGTCATCACGTAAAGGCATCCAGGGGAAGACGTAAGAAGTGTCCGTATAGTCATAGCAACGACAGTGCCCGTTTAAATGACTTCAGAAAAGTGGCCAACGTTTCTCAAATCTGACTCCATGTCAGGGAAATTGCTGTAGAATGGGCTCTGTTCCACTTAGAGACAAAATTTCAACTCCTATAGAAACTATAGACTGTTTTCTATCCAATAATAATAATAATATGCATATTGTACGATCAAGGATTTTGTGGGAAGCCGTTTAAAAAATTAGCCACATTAGCATAAATAGTCTAAACAGCGCCCCCATCCCCAACAGGTTAATATGCAGTGTACCAGCCAAGAGAGCCCCTTTCCATTGAAAAGGGAGTGGAATAATACATTTGAACTTTTGGGCAGTTCAGCCCATATCTCACCAAAAACAGTTGTCATGCCTTACCCAATGAGCAGTGAAAGGGAAAGAGGGATTCACTTCCTATCTTTCCTAGCAAACGCAGGGGGGTGATGTTTCTTACACAGTAAATTTGCAATCAGAATATTAACACTCTGTGTTAAATGTAAAACTTTCTTAGAAACGATATGTGACCGTCTCAAATAGTGTTAAACTAGCACTTTTTAAAGTTAAAAAAATCTAACCCTAACAATGTGGGTGTTGCAAATTCTGACTTAAAATGCAATCCTACTGGTGTTAACCCCACTATAATCAACACTCAGATATAACACTGGTGTTAACCCCTCTAGAATCAACACTCAGATTTAAAACTGGTGTTAACCCCACTAGAATCAACACTCAGATATAACACTGGTGTTAACCCCACTATAATCAACACTCAGATATAACACTGGTGTTAACCCCTCTAGAATCAACACTCAGCTATAACACTGGTGTTAACCCCACTAGAATAAACACTCAGCTACAACACTGGTGTTAACCCCACTAGAATCAACACTCAGATATAACACTGGTGTTAACCCCTCTAGAATCAACACTCAGCTATAACCCTGGTGTTAACCCCACTAGAATCAACACTCAGATATAACACTGGTGTTAACCCCACTAGAATCAACATTCAGATTTAACACTGGTGTTAACCCGTTTTAACGTCAACACATAGATTTTAACACCCACTAATTTACTGTGTAGTCAGTGCCGTCATATCTAAGAAGGTAATTTATTACTTAGATTATCTAATAAATGCTATACTCCGTTAACTACTAGTAGTACCAGGAGATGGGAGAACATTTAATATTTTTACCTGACAGATGTGGAAACATTCTAGGGAGAAAGAGAGAGGGAGAGAGAGAGAAACACACGTCTCTGAGTTCTTCAGCAAAAAAGAGAATTAGATTTGGATAAATGTAGGATTAACTGATATTTTTTACACAAGGATTTATAAAGGATACTATAACGTCAACGTTAAAACCTTCAATCCAAATCAAAATGCCATACCTAAAACCTTGATTTTGGACAAAATGACCTACCACTAATAAGGACTATCAAGAAAAAACATCTGACAAACAAAAAACCAACACATCGAACCTGGAAACACCGTCCAACATAAAACTGAGTGAGTTCAGTCTAAAGCTACAAGCCTGGCAGCACCTCCAATTAGCAGTGAAGTGTGAAGTCAGATGTGTGAAAACTCTTGAGCCCAACAATAGCAGATACAGTTTCAGATATACTTTTTACCAAACACAAAGTGGCTAAACTCTGGTGCCCAAACACTAGGCATGCCCTGGAGCTGTTGTCAGAGGACAGACTAGGGTCCCTCAGCCATATCATAATTCACACGGGCACAAATGATCTGAAGGCCCAGCAGGAAAGGCTGGCCACAGCACTCAGGGGAGTGATTGATAAAGCTTCTTCCACTTTCCCCAATGCACAAGTGTTTATCTCCACCCTGCTACCACAAAAATAATTTCACCCTGCCACCATACAGCGGGTGAATGCAAGCATTTTGTGAGACTGTACCTCAAAACCTAATGTCTACCTTACCCACCACTGCACCCTGGACTTGAACAGCCTTTACGACCAGGTCCACCTCTACAAGGCAGCAATCCCAACTTTTGCCAGGATCCTGAAGAATGTCACCCTCAACCGTAGCCCCAACACCTCACACAGGAGCAACAGAGCAACGGACACCCCACCGAGACCAGCGAAACACACTCCCAGACCTGCAAGACCCGCTTCGAAAGAACCCACACCAAGTGGACCAACACAAAGACCACAGGATCACCAGCCACAGCCAAACCAGCTAAGACTACTACAAGCAAACACATGCCACACCTTATATAGGCCCCCCCATATCAGACCTATGCCCCTTCTGCCCACCCCATGCACTCCGCCCCTGCGGCAAGGACCTCAACTTGACAGCAGGACATATGCCCAGGCCGTGAGCAGAGCAACAGGCCCAAGCCCCATCCTGCAACCTAAGAGGTATGTATCAGATGGTCATCATGCTCTGCTCAGACCTACTGTGATGGTATGGGTCTAAACCACACAAAAACAACACTAGACACTATGGAATACAAAGCCTTTACTATCTCATCCTGGAATTTACAAGGTCATCTGCCTTTGGCCTAAAGAGCAGGAAGCCAGAGTTCAAAGAAATTGGAAATGCAGACATTGTCGTCCTACAAGAAACAGGGTATAAAGGAGACTGACCAACTGATTGCCTTCCAGGTTACAGAAAGCTGGTAGTTCCATCCACCAAACTACCAGATGGGAAACAGGGAAGGGACTAAGGGGGTATGCTAATTTGGTATAGAGCAGACGCACTCTATTAAATTAGTCAAAACAGGAACAATTTACATCTGGGTAAAAATAATTAGTAAGGAAATAATCTCAACAGAGAAAATTGTCCTCATGTGTGCTACCTACATGTATTTCCACCCAATAGAATCCCCATACTTAACGATGACAGCTTCTCCATCCTAGAGGGGGAGATCAACAATTTCCAGGCTCAGGGACATAAATGGCAGAACTGGACAAGAACCCGACACCCTCAGCATACAGGGGGGACAAACGCCTACCTGGAGTTGACAACATTCCCCCCCCGTACTCCTACAGCTCATGTCTAGGCAGTAGTACTGTAGACTACTTTATCACTAACCTCAACTCAGAGTCTCTCAGAGCATTCACAGTCCGCCCACAGACACCCCTATCAGATCACAGCAAAATCACACTCTAGTTGAACAGAGCTGTGCTCAATCATGAGGCATCAAAGCGAAAGTGACTGAATAATATTAAGAAATGCTATAGATGGAAAATCAATCAATCAATCAAACTTATATATAAAGCCCTTCTTACATCAGCTGATATATCAAAGTGCTGTACAGAAACCCAGCCTAAAACCCCAAACAGCAGGCAATGAAGGTGTAGAAGCACGGGGGCAAAAAAAAACTCCCTAAAAAGGCCAGAACCTAGGATAAAAACCTAGAGAGTAACCATGCTATGAGGGGTGGCCAGTCCTCTTCTTGCTGTGCCGGGTGGAGATTATAACAGAACATGGCCAAGATGTTCAAATGTTCATTAATGACCAGCATGGTCAAATAATAATAATCACAGTAGTTGTTGAGGGTGCAACAAGTCAGCACCTTAAGGAGTAAATGTCAGTTGGCTTTTCATAGCTGGTCATTCAGAGTATCTCTACCGCTCCTGTTGTCTCTAGAGAGTTGAAAACAGCAGGTCTGGGACAGGTAGCACGTCCGGTGAACAGGTCAGGGGTCCATAGCCACAGGCAGAACAGTTTAAACTGGAGCAGCAGCACAGCAAGGTGGACTGGGAATAGCAAGGAGTTATCAGGCCAGATAGTCCTGAGGCATGATCCTAGGGCTCAGGACCTCCGAGCCCTAGGATCATGAGAGAATGAGGAGAATGAAAGAAAAAAAAGAAAGAGAAAGAAAGAAAGACAGAAAGAGAGAAATAGAGAGAAAGAAAGAGAATTAGAGAGAGCATACTTAAATTCACAATTTTATTTGAGATGACTGTACAACCATCAAGATTAATTGTCAGATTCAACAGAATATCTCTTTGTTTCTTGGGACCTAGAACAAGCATATCTTTTTTGTTCGAGTTTAAAAGTAGAACATTTGCCGCCATACACTTCCTTATGTCTGAAACACAGGCTTCCAGGGAGTGCAGTTTTGGGGCTTCACCATGTTTCATTGAAATGTACAGCTGTGTGTCATCCGCATAGCAGTGAAAGTTAACATTATGTTTCCGAATGACATCACCAAGAGGTAAAACATATAGTGAAAACAATAGTGGTCCTAAAACGGAGCCTTGAGGAACACCGAAATTTACAGTTGATTTGTCAGAGGACAAACAATCCACATAGACAAACTGGTATCTTTCCGACAGATAAACCAGGCCAGAACTTGTACGTGTAGACCAATTTGGGTTTCCAATCTCTCCAGAAGAATGTGGTGATCAATGGTATCAAAAGCAGCACTAAGGTCTAGGAGCACGAGGACAGATGCAGAGCCTTGGTCTGACGCCATTTAAAGGTAATTTACCATCTTCACAATTGCAGTCTCAGTGCTATGATGGGGTCTAAAACCAGACTGAAGCGTTTTCGTAGACTTTGTCTCAGGAAGGCAGTGAGTAGCCGCGCAACAGCTTTTACTTTTTTTTTTTTACAAAAATTGGAGATTCGACATATGCTGATTTTTTTCAATTTTTTTCTGGGTCAAGGTTTGGCTTTTTCAAGAGAGGCTTTATTAATGCCACTTTTAGTGAGTTTGGTACACATCCGGTGGATAGGGAGGCGTTTATTATGTTCAACATAGGAGGGCCAAACACAGGAAGTAGCTTTTTCAGTAGTTTAGTTGGGAATAGGGTCCAGTATGCAGCTTGAAAGTTTAGAGGCCATGATCATTTTCATCAATGTGTCAAGAGATATAGTACTAAAACACTTGAGTGTCTCCTTGGATCCCTTGATGCTGCTTTTTAGTTAGCTTTGCGACAGTATCAAAAATACATTTTGGATTGTTCTTATTTTCCTCAATTAATATGGAGAAATAGGATAATCGAGCAGCAGTGAAGAAGGTGGTGAGCTTAAAGACATCAACCACCCGAGCCACTGCCTGTTCACCCCGCTATCATCCAGAAGGCGAGGTCAGTACAGATGCATCAAAGCTGGGACTGAGAGACTGAAAAACAGCTTCTATCTCATGTCCATCAGACTGTTAAACAATGCCACTTTATATAATGTTTACATACCCTACATTACTCATCTCATATGTATATACTGTACTCTATACCATCTACTGCATCTTGCCATCTTTATGTAATACATGAATCACTAGCCACTTTAAACAATGCCACTTTATATAATGTTTACATACCCTACATTACTCATCTCATATGTATATACTGTACTCTATACCATCTACTGCATCTTGCCATCTTTATGTAATACATGAATCACTAGCCACTTTAAACAATGCCACTTTATATAATGTTTACATACCCTACATTACTCATCTCATATGTATATACTGTACTCTATACCATCTACTGTATCTTGCCTATGCCGTTCGGCCAAAGCTCATCCATATATTTATATGTGCATATTCTTATTTATTCCTTTTCACTTGTGTGTATGATGTAGTTGTTGTGAGATTGTTAGATTACTTGTTAGATATTACTGCACGGTCGGAACTAGAAGCACAAGCATTTCGCCACACTCGCATTAACATCTGCTAACCATGTGTATGTGACCAATAACATTTGATGTGATTTGATATCTGTATATATATATATATTCTTAATCCATTACTTACATAGATTTACCTGTATTTTGGGTATATGTTGTGAAACTGTTAGATATTACTTGTTAGATTTTACTCCATTGTTGGAGCTAGAAACACAAGCATTTTGCTACACCCGCAATAACATCTGCAAAAACACGTGTATGTGACCAATAACATTTGATTTGATTTGATTATATCATCAATATATCATCGATATATTATCATTACAGTATATTATCATTATATCATCATTATATTGTCATTATATCATCATTATATCATAATTATATCATCATTACAGTATATCATCATTATATTATCATTAAATAATCATTACATCATCAAAATATCATCACTATATCATCATTACATCATCATTATATCTGTAACGATCGTCGTATGAAGGAGTGGACCAAAACGCAGCGTGATCATTTTTCATGATAAATGTAATACTCAAAACACTCAAACAAAATAACAAAGAGGGAAAACATGTGTGATGTGACAGTAGCCCCCCCCCCCCCCCCAAAGGTGCGGACTCCGGCCGCAAAACCTGACTCTAAAGGCGAGAGTACGGGTGGGCATCCCTTCATGGCGGCGGCTCTGGTGCGGGACGTAGACCTCCCTCCGCCCGCAGATTCCTCCGCTTTGGTGGCGGCCCTGGTGCATGGACCTTCATTGGAGGAACCAGGCCGCAGATCATCGCCGGAGGAACCAGACCACAGATCATCGCCGGAGGAACCAGACCACCGATCATCGCCGGAGGAACCAGACCACCGATCATCGCCGGAGGCTCCGTACTGGGAACCGTCGCTGCAGGTTACGGACTGGGGACCGGCGATGCAGGCTCCGGACTGGGGACCGTCGCTGGAGGCACCGGACTGGGGACCGTTGCTGGAGGCACTGGACTGGGGACCGCCTCAGGAGGTTCCGGACTGTCGAACGTCGTTGGAGGCTCCGGACTGTGGCCCATCGTTGGAGGTTCTGGACTGTAGCCCGTCGTTGGAGGTTCCGGACTGTGGCCAGTCGTTGGAGGTTCCGGACTGTGGCCAGTCGTTGGAGGCTCCGGACTGTGGCCCATCGTTGGAGGTTCTGGACTGTAGCCCGTCGTTGGAGGTTCCGGACTGTGGCCCGTCGTTGGAGGTTCCGGACTGTAGCCCGTCGTTGGAGGTTCCGGACTGTAGCCCGTCGTTGGAGGTTCTGGACTGTGGCCCGTCGTTGGAGGTTCTGGACTGTGGCCCGTCATTGGAGGTTCCGGACTGTGGCCAGTCGTTGGAGGTTCTGGAGTGTGGCCCGTCATTGGAGGTTCCGGACTGTGGCCCGTCATTGGAGGTTCCGAACTGTGGCCAGTCGTTGGAGGTTCTGGAGTGTGGCCCGTCATTGGAGGTTCCGGACTGTGGCTCGTCGTTGGAGGTTCTGGACTATATCAATATGTTATAATTTTATCATCGATATATCATCATTATATCACCAACATATCATCCTGAAAAGTCAAGTTAATTTTAGACATTACTTTCTGTTTTCTTGATCTTAACATTAGTAAATACTTCATTATGTTTTTGGTTGACTTGATCAAAGATGATTCATATCTCTTCTGGTTTTGTTGGTCATACTTTCAGTAGTCTAATCTCTTTGGGCCAGACAATGATTTATACATGTATTTCAAGGTTCATGCATGGCCAAAATTAGGGGGCAGGGAGGAACCTTGACAGAAGTGAACACGGGTAGCTCAAATGCATGGGTGGTTCATATCATTGCCTTGCTATGTAAACAGAGGACACCAAAAAAGGAAAAGGAAAAACTTCAGTGGGGTAAGGCGATGTTCAGCCTATACTGTAATTAGCTAAGTAGTTAAATTAACTACAACATACATTTGATTAGCTAGCTGACTTCGAGTTGATAGCAAGCAAGCTAAAGTTATTAGCTGGCTGGCTTTCTATGGACTGAAAAATGCTGGTTGCTAGCCACAAGATTTTAACGTTTAACAGATTGCAGTTGTTTAATATGTCACCCGTTTTAGTGCAGAATGGGTTGCTATAAAATATGTGTGATGATTTATGCACCCTATTCAGGTTGTTAGTAACAAACAATGTTGGAACTCCAAAAGTTTGTGCTAGCTAGCTAGATACTGTGTGTTTGGGATGGCTGGAAGTGGAAGGACTTGGGTGGAAGGGATGGCTGGAAGAGGAAGGACTTGGGTGGAAGGGATGGCTGGAAGAGATGGCTGGAAGCGGAAGGACTTGGGTGGAAGGGATGGCTGGAAGAGGAAGGACTTGGGTGGAAGGGATGACTGGAAGAGGAAGGACTTGGGTGGAAGGGATGGCTGGAAGCGGAAGGACTTGGGTGGAAGGGATGGCTGGAAGAGGAAGGACTTGGGTGGAAGGGATGACTGGAAGAGGAAGGACTTGGGTGGATGGGATGACTGGAAGAGGAAGGACTTGGGTGGAAGGGATGACTGGAAGAGGAAGGACTTGGGTGGACGGGATGACTGGAAGAGGAAGGACTTGGGTGGAAGGGATGACTGGAAGAGGAAGGACTTGGGTGGAAGGGATGGCTGGAAGGGGAAGGACTTGGGTGGAAGGGATGGCTGGAAGAGATGGCTGGAAGCGAAAGGACTTGGGTGGAAGGGATGGCTGGAAGAGATGGCTGGAAGAGGAAGGACTTGGGTGGAAGGGATGACTGGAAAAGGAAGGACTGGCTGGAAGGGATGGCTGGAAGAGGAAGGACTGGCTGGAAGGGATGGCTGGAAGCGGGAAGTACTTGGGTGGAAGGGATGGCTGGAAGAGGAAGGACTTGGGTGGAAGGGATGGCTGGAAGAGGAAGGACTTGGGTGGAAGGGATGGCTGGAAGAGGAAGGCCCTGGGTGGAAGGGATGGCTGGAAGCGGAAGGACTTGGGTGGTCCTCTGTAAAACAATAGATCATGATTCATTCAACTTGAAACAGGGATATCCAACCAGCAAAGGGTTCTGCCTTGAAGTCTGAGAAGCGCCTTCATTATGGACACATCAAAGCAGCCGTTCCAGACTCTCAGGAATACTTTGAGAGCTGGGGTAAGTCAGACTAGTGAAATGATGCCTTTGCAGCCTGAATGGAGGAGCCGGTCCACAGGGACACATCCAAGAATCTACTGAAGATCTAGCGCCCACTATCATCTGCTAATGATGAGTGTGAAAGTGTGTGTGTGTGTATTGTGTCTGTATATGTATGTGTGTGTATGTGTGTATGTGTGTATGTGTGTGTGTGTGTGTGTGTGTGTGTGTGTGTGTGTGTGTGTGTGTGTGTGTGTGTGTGTGTGTGTGTGTGTGTGTGTGTGTGTGTGTGTGTGTGTGTGTATTTGTGTGTGTGTGTGTGTGTATTTGTGTGTGTGTGTGTGTGTGTATTGTGTCTGCATGTGTATGTGTGCGTATGTGTGTGTTTGTGTGTGTGTGTGTGTGTATGTGTGTGTGTATTTGTGTGTGTGTGTGTATTGTGTCTGTATCTGTGTGTGTGTATTTGTGTGTGTGTTTTTTTGTGTGTGTGTGTGTGTGTGTTCGTGTGTGTATTGTGTCTGTATGTGTGTGTGTATGTGTGTGTGTATTTGTGTGTGTGTGTGTGTGTATTGTGTCTGTATGTGTGTGTATTTGTGTGTGTGTATTTGTTTGTGTGTATGTGTGTGTATTTGTGTGTGCGTGTGCGTACTGTGTCTGTGTGTGTGTGTATTGTATGTATGCGTGTGTGTTGTGTGTGGGTTCGTATGTAGTGTGTATATGTATAGTGTTTTAAATGTGCATAGAGATCAGACAGTTGTGAGTTCCTCAACAGTCTCACGGCAGAAATCAAATCAAATCAAATTGTATTCGTCACATGCGCCGAATACAATAGGTGTAGACCTTACAGTGAAATGCTTACTTACAAGCCCTTAACCAACAATGCAGTTTTAAGAAAAATATATAAAAAATAAGAAATAAAAGTAACAAAAAATCATATAGCAGCAGTCAAAAACCATGTGGAGGCTATATACAGGGTGTTACGGTACAGAGTCAATGTGGAGGCTATATACAGGGTGCTACGGTACAGAGTCAATTTGGAGGCTATATACAGGATGTTACGGTACAGAGTCAATGTGGAGGCTATATACAGGGGGGTACGGTACAGAGTCAATGTGGAGACTATATACAGGGGGTACCGGTACAGAGTCAATGTGGAGGCTATATACAGGGTGTTACAGTACAGAGTCAATGTGGAGGCTATATACAGGGTGTTATAGTACAGAGTCAATGTGGAGGCTATATACAGGGTGTTATAGTACAGAGTCAATGTGGAGGCTATATACAGGGTGTTACAGTACAGAGTCAATGTGGAGGCTATATACAGGGTGTTATAGTACAGAGTCAATGTGGAGGCTATATACAGGGTGTTATAGTACAGAGTCAATGTGGAGGCTATATACAGGGTGTTATAGTACAGAGTCAATGTGGAGGCTATATACAGGGTGTTACGGTACAGAGTCAATGTGGAGGCTATATACAGGGTGTTACAGTACAGAGTCAATGTGGAGGCTATATACAGGGTGTTACGGTACAGAGTCAATGTGGAGGCTATATACAGGGTGTTACGGTACAGAGTCAATGTGGAGACTATATACAGGGGGTACCGGTACAGAGTCAATGTGGAGACTATATACAGGGGGGTACGGTACAGAGTAAATGTGGAGGCTATATACAGGGTGTTACGGTACAGAGTCAATGTGGAGGCTATATACAGGGTGTTACGGTACAGAGTCAATGTGGAGGCTATATACAGGGGGTACCGGTACAGAGTCAATGTGGAGACTATATACAGGGAGTACCGGTACAGAGTCAATGTGGAGGCTATATACAGGGTGTTACGGTACAGAGTCAATGTGGAGGCTATATACAGGGTGTTACGGTACAGAGTCAATGTGGAGACTATATACAGGGGGGTACCGGTACAGAGTCAATGTGGAGGCTATATACAGGGTGTTACAGTACAGAGTCAATGTGGAGGCAATATACAGGGTGTTATAGTACAGAGTCAATGTGGAGGCTATATACAGGGTGTTACGGTACAGAGTCAATGTGGAGGCTATATACAGGGTGTTACGGTACAGAGTCAATGTGGAGACTATATACAGGGGGTACCGGTACAGAGTCAATGTGGAGGCTATATACAGGGTGTTACAGTACAGAGTCAATGTGGAGGCTATATACAGGGTGTTATAGTACAGAGTCAATGTGGAGGCTATATACAGGGTGTTATAGTACAGAGTCAATGTGGAGGCTATATACAGGGTGTTATAGTACAGAGTCAATGTGGAGGCTATATACAGGGTGTTACGGTACAGAGTCAATGTGGAGGCTATATACAGGGTGTTACAGTACAGAGTCAATGTGGAGGCTATATACAGGGTGTTATAGTACAGAGTCAATGTGGAGGCTATATACAGGGTGTTATAGTACAGAGTCAATGTGGAGGCTATATACAGGGTGTTACGGTACAGAGTCAATGTGGAGGCTATATACAGGGTGTTACGGTACAGAGTCAATGTGGAGACTATATACAGGGGGTACCGGTACAGAGTCAATGTGGAGACTATATACAGGGGGGTACGGTACAGAGTAAATGTGGAGGCTATATACAGGGTGTTACGGTACAGAGTCAATGTGGAGGCTATATACAGGGTGTTACGCCTCAGAGTCAATGTGGAGGCTATATACAGGGGTGTACCGGTACAGAGTCAATGTGCAAGGGCATCGTTAGTCGAGGTAATTGAGGTAATATCTACATGTAGGTAGAGTTATTAAAGTGACTATGCATAGATAATAACAGAGAGTAGCAAGAGACGGACGGACGGACGGACTGGGGGGGGGTGGCAATGCAAATAGTGGGTAGCCATTTGATTAGATGTTGAGGAGTCTTCTGGCTTGGGAGTAGAAGCTGTTGAGAAGCCTCTTGGACCTAAACTTGACGCTCCGGTACCGCTTGCCGTGTGGTAGCAGAGAGAACAGTCTTTGACTAGGGTGGCTGGAGTCTATGACAATTTTTTGGGCCCTCTGACACCGCCTGGTATAGAGGTCCTGGATGGCAGGAAGCTTGGCTGGGCTGTACGCACTGTCCTGTCTCGTGCTTTTGAGAATCTGAGGTCCCATGCAAAATCTTTTCAGTCTTCTGAGGGGGAATAGGTTTTGTTGTGCCCTCTTCACGACTATCTTGGTGTGCCTGGACCATGTTAGTTTGTTGGTGATGTGGAAACCAAGCAAATTGAAGCTCTCAACCTGCTCCACCACATCCCCGTCGATGAGAATGGGGGCATGATCGGTCCTCCTTTTCCTGTAGTCCACATTCACGCCATTTGTCTTGATCACGTTGAGGGAGAGGTTATTTTCCTGGCACCACACGACCAGGTCTCTGACCTCCTCCCTATAGGCTGTTTCGTCATTGTCGGTGATCAGGCCTACCACTGTTGTGTCATCGGCAAACTTAATGAAGATGTTGGAGTCATGCCTGGCCGTGCAGTCATGAGTGAACAGGGAGTACAGGAGGGGACTGAGCACGCACCTCTAAGGGGCCCCTGTGTTGAAGATCAGCGTGGCGGATGTGTTGCTACCTACCCTCACCATCTGGGGGCGGCCCCGTCATGACGTCCAAGATCCAGTTGCAGAGGGAGGTGTTTAGTCCTAGAGTCCTTAGCTTAATGACGAGCTTTGAGGGCACTGTGGTGTTGAACGCTGAGCTGTATTCAATGAATAGCATTCTCACATAGGTGTTCCTTTTGTCCACGTGTGAAAGGGCAGTGTGGAGCGCAATAGAGATTGCATCATCTGTGGATCTGCTGGGATGGTCTGCAAATTGGAGTTGGATTAGGGTTTCTGGGATAATGGTGTTGATGTGAGCCATGACCAGCCTTTCAAAGCACTTCATGGCTGCAGACGTGAGTGCTACGGGTCGGTAGTCATTTAGGCAGGTTGCCTTTGTGTTCTTGTGCACAGGGACTATGGTGGCCGGCTTGAAACATGTTGGTATTACAGACTCAGACAGGGAGAGGTATCAAAATGTCTGTGAAGATTCTTGCCAGTTGATCAGCGCATGCTCGGAGTGCACATCCTGGCAATCAGTCTGGCACTGCGGGCTTGTGAATTTTGACCTGTTTAAAGGTCTTACTCACATCGGCTGTGGAGAGCGTGATCACACAGTCGTCTGGAACAGCTGATGCTCTCATGCATGTTTCAACGTTACTTGCCTCAAAGCGAGCGTAGAAGTCATTTAGCTCGTGTGGTAGGTTTGTGTCACTGGACAGCTCTCGGCTGTGCTTCCCTTTGTAGTCTGTAATAGTTTGCAAGCCCTGCCACAAGATGAGCGTCAGAGCCGGTGTAGTATGATTCAATCGTAGTACTTTATTGACGCTTTGACTGTTTGATGGTTCGTCGGAGGGCATAGCGTGATTTCTTATAAGTTTCCGGGTTAGAGTCCCGCTCCCTGAAAGCGGCAGCTCCAGCCTTTAGCTCAGTGCGAATGTTTCCTGTAATCCATGGCTTCTGGTTGGGGTATGTACGTACAGTCACTGTGAGGACGACGTCCTCGATGCACTTATTGATGAAGCCAGTGACTGATGTGGTGTACTCCTCAATGCCATCGGAAGAATCACGGAACATATTCCAGTCTGTGCTGCAAAACAGTCCTGTAGCTTCTTAGCATCTGCTTCATCTGACCACTTGTTTTATTGACCACTGCTGCTTCCTGCTTTAATTTTAGCTTGTAAGCAGGAAACAGGAGGATATAATTACGGTCAGATTTGCCAAATGGAGGGTGTGTATCCATGTCAAATGTCAGTGCTTTTGACACCCTGGTATTGTTCTTCCACATTTATAAGTTGCTCCAAACATCAATTTTAGATAGTTGAAGGTTTTATGGTAGGGTTAAAACGTTCAATTGTGATACCTTCTGTGGGATCAAACATACAACATTCTGATCGAAAGTCATAGGAATGCATCACACTCATCGGCAACGCCCAAGCAAAACACAAGTCTACCTCCCTCCTCAAAGCCCAAGCAAAACCCAAGCCTACTTGATGGTAATAGCGCTCACTGTTGCCCCTAGTGGACAGTTTTGAAGACATTTCCTGATCAAATCAAATTAAACTGTATTTGTCACTAACGCCGAATACAGGTTTAGACCGTACAGTGAAATGCTTACTTACAAGCCCTTAACCAACAATGCAGTTTTAATAAAACATTTGTGTTAAGAAAGTATTTCCTGAAATAAACTGAAATATCTAATAAACTAATCATTAAAGAGCAACAATAAAATATCATTAACGAGGCCAATTACAGGGGGTACCGGTACAAAGTCAAAGTACGTGGGCACAGGTTAGTTGAGGTATTGAGGGATTATGTACATGTAGGTAGATGTAAAGATACTATGCATAGATCATAAACAGAGTTGCAGCAGCGTAAACATTGAGGGGTCAATGCAAATAGTCCTGGTAGCCATTTAATTAGCTGTTCAGAAGTCTTATAGAAGCTGTTCAGAAGTCTTTAGAAGCTGTTCAGAAGTCTTATATAAGCTGTTTAAAAGTCTTACGGCTTGGGGGTAGAAGCTGCTCAGAAGTCTTACGGCTCGGGGGTAGAAGCTGCTCAGAAGTCTTATAGAAGCTGCTCAGAAGTCTTATAGAAGCTGTTCAGAAGTCTTATAGAAGCTGTTTAGCTGTCTTATGGCTTGGGAGTAGAAGCTGTTCAGCAATCTTATGGCTTGGGGTAGAAGCTATTCATAAGTCTTACGGCTTGGGGGTAGAAGCAGTTCAGAAGTCTTATAGAAGCTGTTCAGAAGTCTTATAGAAGCTGTTTAGCTGTCTTATGGCTTGGGAGTAGAAGCTGTTCAGCAATCTTATGGCTTGGGGGTAAAAGCTATTCATAAGTCTTACGGCTTGGGGGTAGAAGCAGTTCAGAAGTCTTATAGAAGCTGTTTAGAAGTCTTATAGAAGCTGTTCAGAAGTCTTATAGAAGCTGTTCAGCAGTCTTATGGCTTGGGAGTAGAAGCTGTTCAGCAATCTTACGGCTTGGGGGTAGAAGCTGTTCAGAAGTCTTATAGAAGCTGTTCAGAAGTCTTATAGAAGCTGTTCAGAAGTCTTATAGAAGCTGTTCAGCAGTCGTATGGCTTGGGGGTAGAAGCTATTCAGAAGTATTACGGCTCGGGGGTAGAAGTTGCTCAGAAGTCTTATGGCTTGGGGGTAGAAGCTATTCAGAAGTCTTATGGCTTGGGGGTAGAAGCTATTCAGAAGTCTCATGGCTTGGGGGTAGAAGCTATTCAGGAGTCTTATAGAAGCTGTTCAGAAGTCTTATATAATCTATTCAAAAGTCTTACGGCTTGGGTGTAGAAGCTATTCAGAAGTCTTACGGCTCGGGGGTAGAAGCTGCTCAGAAGTCTTATAGAAGCTGTTTAGCTGTCTTATGGCTTGGGGGTAGAAGCTGTTCAGCAATCTTATGGCTTGGGGGTAGAAGCTGTTCAGAAGTCTTATAGAAGCTGTTCAGAAATCTTATAGAAGCTGTTCAGCAGTCTTATGGCTTGGGGTTAGAAGCTGTTGTCCGTTCCTCTTGTTTGTTTATGTTTGTTGAATTTTTCCATCCTGTTCAGACAGAACACTGCCCTCTCTGCTTTCTGTACACTTCATGGGTCACTGCAGCTGAGAAGTTATATTTGTTTATCACACACACACATGCACACAATGTCAAAAACGTTAGTTTAATCCAGAAATCACATTACATCAAGAATAATTCAAACATTTCAAAGGTCGTGGACACTGAATGTTACAGAATGCCCCTTCTTCTCCATATAGCAAGGCTGCCCATAACAGCTGAATCAGACCAGTACCTCGCTTGGAAACTGACTCCGGCTCAGGACATATTTGCCTTTCCTAAGTACTTCTCAGTATTTGGATTTCTGACTTGCCTTAATTCAGTAACATAACATGCTCTGCAGGCATGGCTACATTGTGCGCTCTGAATGAATGTAAATTCAACAACATACTGAAACCCCCCCCACTTGTTTGGCCGACAGATATTCTCATGGAGTTTTCATTCAATAGGATTTTCAGTACATTTATCTTAAGCCATCCCTTTGAATCATAAAAAAATTACTGATTTGGTGAGTCTTTACGCACCTAATATATCGATCAATATAAAATTTGGAGGTTTGCTTAATCCTAAAAGTTGCCGTATTCAATTATTGGAATATCAGTGTACAAAGAATTATAATAGGGAGAAGAGTGTACAATATAGCAGGCTATTGTCACGTTCCTGACCTATTTATGTTAGTTTTGTGTGTTAGTTGGTCAGGACGTGAGGTTGGGTGGGCATTCTATGTTATCTGTTTCTATGTTGGTTTCGGTTTGCCTGGTATGGCTCTTGATTAGAGGCAGGTGGTTTGCGTTTGCCTCTAATTAAGAGTCATATTTAGGTAGGGCATTCTCACTGTTTGTTTGTGGGTGATTGTCTCCTGTGTTTGTGTCTGCGCACCACACGGGATTGTTTCGGTTGTATTTCGTTTTGATGTAGTCTGTTTCCTGCTCGTGTGTTCTTCCTGTCGTTATGTAAGTTCCATGTTCAGGTTTCGTCTACGTTGTCCGTTTGTTATTTTGTATCATTTCTAAAGTATAGTTCGTGTCAGTGTTCGTTTTGTTCAATAAATTCATTATGTCATCACACCTCGCTGCGCATTGGTCTACCGATCCTTCTCTCCTCACCTCATCCGAGGATGAGGAGAGCGTCACCCGTAACAGAATCACCCACCTACCGAGGACCAAGCGGCGGGGGAGAGCTCAACAGAGCAATCAGGACTCGTGGACTTGGGAACAGATCTTGGAAGGAAAAGGACACTGGGCGCACATTGGGGAATATCGCCGCGCTCGTGAGGAGATGGAGGCAGCGAGAGCCCAACAGCGGTGGTATGAGGAGGCAGCTAGGAGACGTGGCTGGAAGCCCGAAAAGCCAGGGGAGCAGCTGGAGGCACTGGGGAGTGCAGAGGCTACCGGAGAGAGGAACCGGAGCTATGAGGGAACGCGTCTGGCACGGAAGCCAAAAAAGCCCGTAAGTAATTCCCAAAAATTTCTTGGGGGGGGGGCTAGGAGATAGTGGGCCAAGGGCAGGTAGGAGACCTGCGCCCACTTCCCAGGCTTACCGTGGAGAGCGGGAGTACGGGCAGGCGCCGTGTTACGCAGTAGAGCGCACGGTGTCTCCTGTACGAGTGCATAGCCCAGTGCGGGTTATTCCACCTCCCCGCACTGGTAGGGCTAGATTGGGTATTGAGCCAGGTGTCATGAGGCCGGCTCAACGCGTCTGGTCTCCAGTGCGTCTCCTCGGGCCGGCATACATGGCACCTGCCTTACGCATGGTTTCCCCGGTTCGCCTACATAGCCCGGTGCGGGTTATTCCACCTCCCCGCACTGGTCGGGCAACCGGGGGTATTCAACCAGGTAAGGTTGGGCAAGCTCAATGCTCAAGAGTGCCAGTACGCCTCCACGGTCCGGTATTTCCGGCACCACCTCCCCGCCCCAGCCTAGTACCTACAGTGTATACACTACGCACTAGGCTACCAGTGCGTATCCTGAGCCCTGTTCCTCCTTCACGCACTCTCCCTGTAGTGCGTGTATCTAGCCCGGTGCCTCCAGTTCCGGCCCCACGCACTAAGCTACCAGTGCGTCTCCAGAGCCCTGAACCCACTGTATCTTCTCCCCCTACTAATCCTGATGTGCTTGTCCTCAGCCCGGCGTCACCAGTGCCGGTACCACGCATCAGGGATAGAGTAGGCTTTGAGAATACAGTGTGCCCTGTCCCTGCTCCCCGCACTAGTAGGAAGGTGCTTGTCATTAGCATGGTGCCTCCAGTTCCGGCACCACGCACCAGGTCTACAGTGCGCCATATCCGGCCAGAGCCATCCGTCTCCCCAGCGCCATCTGAGCCATCCGTCTCCCCAGCGCCATCTGAGCCATCCGTCTCCCCAGCGCCATCTGAGCCATCTGTCTCCCCAGCGCCATCTGAGCCATCCGTCTCCCCAGCGCCATCTGAGCCATCCGTCTGCCAGGAGCCTGCAAAGCCGCCCGTCTGCCATGAGCCTGCAAAGCCGCCCGTCTGCCATGAGCCTACAGAGCCGTCAGCCAGACAGGAGCCGCTAGAGCCATCAGCCAGACAGGAGCCGCTAGAGCCGTCAGCCAGACAGGATCTGCCAGAGCCGCCAACCAGACAGGATCTGCCAGAGCCGCTAACCAGACAGGATCTGCCAGAGCCGCCAACCAGACAGGATCTGCCAGAGCCGCCAACCAGACAGGATCTGCCAGAGCCACCAACCAGACAGGATCTGCCAGAGCCGCCAACCAGACAGGATCTGCCAGAGCCGCCAGCGAGCCATGAGCAGCCAGAGCCGCCAGTGAGCCATGAGCAGCCAGAGCCGTCAGAGCGCCATGAGCGTCGAGAGCCGTCAGCCTGCCATGAGCGTCGAGAGCCGTCAGCCTGCCATGAGCGTCGAGAGCCGTCAGCCTGCCATGAGCGTCGAGAGCCGTCAGCCTGCCATGAGCGTCGAGAGCCGTCAGCCTGCCATGAGCGTCGAGAGCTGTCAGCCTGCCATGAGCATCGAGAGTCGTCAGTCAGCCATGAGCTGCCCTTCAGCCTGAAAAGGCTGGATACCCAGAACTGCCCATCAGTCCAGAGCTGTCTCTCTGTCCGGAGCTGCCTTTCAGTCCGGAGTTGCCCCTCTATCCTAATCTCCCTCTCTATCTTCATCTATCTCTATAGTCTTATCTATCCCTCTATCTTGATTTATCTCTCTGTCCCGGTGTTATCCTTATTAAATATATTATTAAGAGAATTGTGTGGGGGAAAAAAGAGGGTGGACATTCTTGGAGGGAGGAAGTTAGGATGGATTATGGTGGGGTGGGAACCGCGCCCGGAGCCTGAGCCACCACCGTGGTTAGATGCCCACCCAGACCCTCCCCTAGACTTTGTGCTGGTGCGTCCGGAGTTCGCACCTTGTGGGGGGGGTACTGTCACGTTCCTGACCTATTTATGTTAGTTTTGTGTGTTAGTTGGTCAGGACGTGAGGTTGGGTGGGCATTCTATGTTATCTGTTTCTATGTTGGTTTCGGTTTGCCTGGTATGGCTCTTGATTAGAGGCAGGTGGTTTGCGTTTGCCTCTAATTAAGAGTCATATTTAGGTAGGGCATTCTCACTGTTTGTTTGTGGGTGATTGTCTCCTGTGTTTGTGTCTGCGCACCACACGGGATTGTTTCGGTTGTATTTCGTTTTGATGTAGTCTGTTTCCTGCTCGTGTGTTCTTCCTGTCGTTATGTAAGTTCCATGTTCAGGTTTCGTCTACGTTGTCCGTTTGTTATTTTGTATCATTTCTAAAGTATAGTTCGTGTCAGTGTTCGTTTTGTTCAATAAATTCATTATGTCATCACACCTCGCTGCGCATTGGTCTACCGATCCTTCTCTCCTCACCTCATCCGAGGATGAGGAGAGCGTCACCCGTTACAGCTATACCTGGTCTATTGCTTGCCCTCAGCCTTGAGTTAAAACTGTTATGGATTGGTCTGCGTAACCCTTCCATTATGATTTAATTAGCCTACATGTCATTTAAAAAAATATATATTATCAACTGTTACTAATGATCCTAAGAAACAACCACACGTCCGGCCCTGCGTTTACAAAGGAAGCAAATGAAGGTAAACGCAGGACCGGCTCCATGCATAAGTGACATACGTGGACACTTAAGGCCAAGGCTGTAATTTATAGATTGTTAAGGATAGTCTAGCCAGTTATCTAAACTTGTAGTAATTATGGTCGAGTATCAACTGGGCATGGAGGGCATGTGCCCAGGGGCCCCTGATCTCCCCATTGGTTTTGTTTTTGTTTTGTTTTTCGAGCATTTAGTTAGGTATTACTACACTGTTGGAGGAAGGAACACAAGCATTTAGTTAAATATTACTACACTGTTGGAGGAAGGAACACAAGCATTTCGCTACACCCGCAATAACATCTGCTAAATATGTGTATGCAAATAATACAATTAGATTTTATCCGATCTCCCTCCCACAAAAAAACCCCCCTGAAGACGCCACCTTTCTCTAAATCGGGAGAGACCCCAGAGTTGCCTCCGAAGAGCCAAATGTTCCTGTTCCTGGTTTGGGTTGTCATGGAAACTGGAGAGCCTCCCTGGAACTAGAATGCTGTGGAAATGGAATGGAGGAGGGATAATCTAGAGCTCTACTTTTATCACTGACCTTTGGATACTGCATGTTGTGTGGTGTTCAAAGGATCAGCCCTGGACTCTGGTGTTGTATACTGCATGTTGTGTGGTGTTCAAAGGATCAGCCCTGGACTCTGGTGTTGTATACTGCATGGTGTGTGGTGTTCAAAGGATCCGCCCTGGACTCTGGTGTTGTATACTGCATGTTGTGTGGTGTTCAAAGGATCAGCCCTGGACTCTGGTGTTGTATACTGCATGGTGTGTGGTGTTCAAAGGATCCGCCCTGGACTCTGGTGTTATATACTGCATGTTGTGTGGTGTTCAAAGGATCAGCCCTGGACTCTGGTGTTGTATACTGCATGTTGTGTGGTGTTCAAAGGATCCGCCCTGGACTCTGGTGTTATATACTGTATGGTGTGTGGTGTTCAAAGGATCCGCCCTTTGACTCTGGTGTTAATTTCTCTAAATGTGTTTTACTGTAGCTAACAGGTGTATTTCATGATGTGTAGTCACACACACACACACACATCTCCCATTTGGAATGTTTTTTCCCCCAATTTAACTTACTATTTTCCTCCAGTCAAACATGGCCTTGGCTCACAGAGGCTCATATTCTATTTCCCAGAAGCCAATCTGTTGCAAGTGCAAAATGCAAACCACTCAAATGCTTTGCAGAAATCTTCACGGTATTTCATGACTTACAAGTAAGTGGGAGCTTTTTAACAGAATAAATAGTCACTCAAACTGCATAAAAAACCTCAGAAATGATGCTATGGCCAAGCAGCCTATACTCTTAGAAGTAAAGGTGCCTGGAAGAACCTTTAGGGTTGCCACATTGGCGTAAACAGTTGAAAAAATATGAAAAGGGTTTTCGAAGAACCCCTCTGTAAAGGTTCAATCCGGAACCTTTTATGCGGAACCTTTTAGTGATGGGAGGAGTTACATTTTGAACTTATATTATAATAGATTGTAGAGGTGGCAGCCTATCAGATTGTCACGCCCTGGCCTTAGTTATCTTTGTTTTCTTTATTATTTTAGTTAGGTCAGGGTGTGACATGGGGGAAGTATGTGTTTTGTATTGTCTAGGTTTTTTTTGTATGTTTATGGGGCAGTGTTTAGTCTAGGTGTATGTATGTCTATGGTTGCCTAGATTGGTTCTCAATTAGAGACAGCTGTCTATCGTTGTCTCTGATTGGGAGCCATATTTAGGAAACCATAGTCATTGGGTAGTTTGTGGGTGATTGTCTATGTCTATGTTGCATGTTAGCACTTAGTTTGTATAGCTTCACGTTCGTCGGTTTATTGTTTTGATTAGTTTGTATAGTGTTCGTTTCATTTTCGTCTTCGTCTGATAATAAAGAAGATGTATTCATTTCACGCTGCGCCTTGGTCCTCTTCTCTTCCACGTTACGACGATCGTGACACAGATTGAATGCGTGTGTTTCAGATAATTATTTTTGGTCACCCGTTAGTGTAAATGCCATTCCTGTTCATCATGTTAAGTTTGTACAACACAATTTAAAAATATGCCTTGAATATTTATGACATCTTCTAATATAATAATAACTTTGTTGATTACATGCAGTAATAGTGGTAACTTTTCCAACTTTAAGATGTGCATAGGCTCTTGAGGAACTCATAGACCACTGTTAGCCTGATTGAAGCAATAACACCATCAGTGTTCAACCTTAAAATGTGATGACAATACAACAGAACGTATGAACCGGAATGACATTTACTCTAACGGGTGGCCCCAAAAAACGTTATAGCCACGCACCTACTAAGAGTGGCTTAGTCAGGGGGGGGGGGGGGGATAAGTCCCATGCATGTCAAATATAAGTATTGTACACTCTTACATGCTTCGGCTGTCCCCAACCGTTTGAAGAAGACATTTTGGTTCCAGGTAGGACACTTTTGGTTCCAGGTTGGACACTTTCCACAGAGAGTTCTACATGGAACCCAAAATAGTCCTACCTAGAACTAAAAAGGGTTCTATTTGGAACCAAAAAGGGTTCTCCTATGGGGACAGCCGAAGAACCCTTTTGTAACCATTTTTTTCTATCTAAGAGTGTACAGTGTAGGAAAGTACCAAGATGAGCAGTTAAAAAGTTGTCTGGTATCCTGTTCTGAAGCCTGTGGTTCTGAAGCCTCCGTGCAGGGAGTGAATGTCATGTGAAGTGACTGGTCTTGCTCTGTCATCACCTCTGAAGATTTTCTACAAACCCTCTTCTTGTACTAATAATAATCAATGGGCAATAGTCCATATTTGCCATTGTGAGACTGCCATGCGAGAGCTCATGTAATTTGCGATATAAAAGCTCTTTACATCTTTGTCTGTACAGTCTTACATTTATTTATTTTTTACATTTAAGCTTTATTTAACAAGGCAAGTCAGTTAAGAACAAATTGTTATATACAATGACACCTACCCCCGCTAAAACCCGGACGACGCTGGGCCAAGTATGCGCCGCCCTATGGGACTCCCAATCACAGCCGGTTGTGATACAGCCTGGAATCAAACCAGGGTCTGTAGTGACGCCTCGAACACTGAGATGCAGTGCCTTAGATTGCTGCGCCACTCGGGAGAACTTAATGGAGACATTTCTTTGAATAAGATAGAGGGAGACTCAAAATAACGCTTCATTGGATCTGTAAAAAAATTCAATAACACACAGAAGTGGTTATAATGAACTAAGTCCTATGGGAACATAAGCAGTAAAAAATTACACTGTTGCTTTTCTGAAGAATGTGTCTGATGTGGCTGATGTGTGATGTGGCTCCAACCATCCTCCAGGCAATGCGTGCGTGTGAAATGACTATTATTACTCCATCGTCATCTCTAAAGATAGTCTATATGTGGGGTCCTCATTCATCACCTGGCGGCTGAAGCAGGAGCTATGGATGCCCTGGCGACGTTGGGTTCGCGCAACTTAAAGATCTCTGTGCTCCCCTGCGACAATGATGAACGAGCCGCTGCAGAAAAACAGATGATGTGAGCAGCCAGTGAGCGGATAGGAGAAACAGACTGGGCTAAGTTACTAAATGCAGGCCAGTTCACAGGGGGGGTAATCTAAAATGGCACGCTAATCTATATTTAGGAGATTACTTTTAACATGAGCCCTATGAATAGAGTTTCATTGGGGATCTGGTCGATGTGAGTAGTAACTGTTACTGCCAGGTCAATGTGAGAAGTAACAGATACTGCCAGGTCAATGTGAGTAGTAACAGATACTGCCAGGTCGATGTGAGTAGTAACAGATACTGCCAGGTTGATGTGAGTAGTAACAGATACTGCCAGGTCAATGTGAGTAATAACAGATACTGCCAGGTCAATGTGAGTAGTAACAGATACTGCCAGGTCAATGTGAGTAGTAACAGTTACTGCCAGGTCAATGTGAGTAGTAACAGTTACTGCCAGGTCGATGTGAGTAGTAACAGATACTGCCAGGTCAATGTGAGTAGTAACAGATACTGCCAGGTCAATGTGAGTAGTAACAGTTACTGCCAGGTCGATGTGAGTAGTAACAGATACTGCCAGGTCAATGTGAGTAGTAACAGATACTGCCAGGTCAATGTGAGTAATAACAGATACTGCCAGGTCAATGTGAGTAGTAACAGATACTGCCAGGTCGATGTGAGTAGTAACAGATACTGCCAGGTCAATGTGAGTAGTAACAGATACTGCCAGGTCAATGTGAGTAGTAACAGATACTGCCAGGTCAATGTGAGTAGTAACAGATACTGCCAGGTCAATGTGAGTAATAACAGATAATGCCAGGTCAATGTGAGTAGTAACAGATACTGCCAGGTCAATGTGAGTAGTAACAGATACTGCCAGGTCAATGTGAGTAGTAACAGATACTGCCAGGTCGATGTGAGTAGTAACAGATACTGCCAGGTCGATGTGAGTAGTAACAGATACTGCCAGGTCGATGTGAGTAGTAACAGATACTACTAGGTCAATGTGAGTAGTAACAGATACTACTAGGTCAATGTGAGTAGTAACAGATACTGCCAGGTCAATGTGAGTAGTAACAGATACTGCCAGGTCGATGTGAGTAGTAACAGATACTGCCAGGTCGATGTGAGTAGTAACAGATACTGCCAGGTCGATGTGAGTAGTAACAGATACTGCCAGGTCAATGTGAGTAGTAACAGATACTGCCAGGTCAATGTGAGTAGTAACAGATACTGCCAGGTCGATGTGAGTAGTAACAGATACTGCCAGGTCAATGTGAGTAGTAACAGATACTGCTAGCTAGACGAATGCATGGGATGGGGCCATGGTCAGTGCTTCAGGATACTGGGTTCCCTGCATATAAGGGAGAAAATGTTGATATAATACACCTAAAAAACTATTCGTTTAAGTGAAAAAAGACAGTGTGATATGTGAAATGATCAAACTCTTTCATTGAATCCATACAAGTGAGTGGGAGTATAGGCTAGCTAGAGGAATGAATAGAGCCAGTGGCATTGTATTTGATTCGTTTGCTCATATCGCCAGGAGAAGTTGGCAGAAATCCTAACGGAAAACATCAACATTTACAGTAAAAGACTGTCTTGCAATGCAAAGGTCAAGTACAAAACAGGTCAAAAGTTTTAGAACACCTACTCATTCAAGGATTTTTCTATATTTTTTACTATTTTCTACATTGTAGAATAATAATGAAGACATCAAAACTATGAAATAACACCTATGGAATCATGTAGTAACCAAAAAAAGTGTCAAAATATATTTAATATTTGAGATTCTTCAAATAGCCACCCTTTGCCTTGATGACGGCTTTGCACACTCTTGACATTATCTAAACCAGCTTGATGAGGTAGTCACCTGGAATGTATTTCAATTAACAGGTGTGCCATTCTAAGTTAATTTGTGGAATTTATTTCCTTCTTTATGTGTTTGAGCCAATCAGTTGTGTTGTGACAAGGTAGGGGTGGTATACAGAAGATAGCCCTATTTGGTAAAAGACCAAGTCCATATTATGGCAAGAACAGCTGAAATAAGCAAAGAGAAACAACAGTCCATGATTACTTTAAGACATGAAGGTCAGTCAATATGGAACATTTCAAGAACTTTGAAAGTTTCTTCAAGTGCAGTGGCAAAAACCATCAAGCGCTATGATGAAATTGGCTCTCATGAGGACCGCCACAGGAATGGAAGACCCAGAGTTACCTCTGCTGCAGAGGATAAGTTCATTAGAGTTACCAGCCTAAGAAATTGCAGCCCAAATAAATGCTTCACAGAGTTCAAGTAACAGACATCTCAACATCAACTGTTCAGAGGAGACTGCGTGAATCAGGCCTTCATGGTCAAATTGCTGCAAAGAAACCACTACTAAAGGACACCAATAAGAAGAAGAGACTTGCTTGGGCCAAGAAACACAAGCAATGCACGTTAGACCGGTGGAAATTTGTCCTTTGGTCTGGTGTCCATATTGGAGATTTTTGATTCCAACCACCGTGTCTTTGTGAGACGCAGAGTAGGTGAACGGATGATCTCCAAATGTGTTTTTCCCACCGTAAAGCATGGAAGAGGAGGTGTGATGGTGTGGGTGTGCTTTGCTGGTGACACTGTCTGTAATTTACATGGCTACCACAGCATTCTGAGCAATACGCCATCCCATCTGGTTTGGGCTTGGTGGGACTATCATTTGATTTTCAACAGAACAATGACCCCATACACCTCCAGGCTGTGTAAGGGCTATTTGACCAAGAAGGAGAGTGATGGAGTGCTGCATCAGATGACCTGGCCTCCGCAACCCCCCGACCTCAACCAAATTGAGATGGTTTGGGATGAGTCGGACCACAGAGTGAAGGAAAAGCAGCCCAAAAACTGTCGTTGGAAAGGCATTCCAGTTGAAGCTGATTCAGAGAATGCCAAGCGTGTGCAAAGCTGTCGTCAAGGCAAAGGGTGGCTATTTGAAGAATATCAAATATAAAATATATTTTGATTTGCTTAACCCTTTTTTCGTTACTACATGATTCCATATGTGTTATTTCATAGTTTTGATGTCTTCACTATTATTCTACAATGTAGAAAATAGTAAAAATATAGAAAAACCCTTGAATAAGTAGGTGCTCTAAAACTTTTGACCTGTAGTGTAGGTATATTCAGTCTTCTGAATCTGGTAGATTGGTAGATGACAGACGGCCTCTTTAGTTTGGTCATGGTGACAGTTTCCTAAGTGTCGGCCTGTAAAACCCAGAACAAATTACTTTTCAGCTCCGATAGAAAACCCATCCAACTGTGATATCTTTTTAGACCAATACTTAATCCCCTGATATCTTATTAGACCAATACTAAATCCCCTGATATATGATTGGACCAATACTTAATCCCCTGATGTCTTATTAGACCAATACGAAATCCCCTGATATCTGATTAGACCAATACTTAATCCCCTGATATCGTATTAGACCAATACTAAATCCCCTGATATCTTGTTAGGCCAATACTTAATCCCCTGATATCTTGTTAGGCCAATACTAAATCCCCTGATTACTGATTAGACCAATACTAAATCCCCTGATATCTTATTAGACCAATACTAAATCCCCTGATATCTGTTTAGACCAATACTTAATCCCCTGATATCGTATTAGACCAATACTAAATCCCCTGATATCTTATTAGACCAATACTAAATCCCCTGATATCTTATTAGACCAATACTAAATCCCCTGATATCTTATTAGACCAATACTAAATCCCCTGATATCTTGTTAGGCCAATACTAAATCCCCTGATATCTTATTAGACCAATACTAAATCCCCTGATATCTGATTAGACCAATACTAAATCCCGTGATATCTTATTAGACCAATACTAAATCCCGTGATATCTTATTAGACCAATACTAATTCACTTGATATCTTATTTGACCAATACTAAATCCTCTATCTTATTTGACCAATACTAAATCCCCTGATATCTGATTAGACCAATACTAAATCCCCTGATATCTTATTAGACCAATACTAAATCCCCTGATATCTGATTAGACCAATACTAAATCCCCTGATATCTTATTAGACCAATACTAAATCCCGTGATATCTTATTAGACCAATACTAATTCACTTGATATCTTATTTGACCAATACTAAATCCTCTATCTTATTTGACCAATACTAAATCCCCTGATATCTGATTAGACCAATACTAAATCCCCTGATATCTGATTAGACCAATACTAAATCCCCTGATATCTTATTAGACCAATACTAAATCCCGTGATATCTTATTAGACCAATACTAATTCACTTGATATCTTATTTGACCAATACTAAATCCTCTATCTTATTTGACCAATACTAAATCCCCTGATATCTGATTAGACCAATACTAAATCCCCTGATATCTGATTAGACCAATACTAAATCCTCTATCTTATTTGACCAATACTAAATCCCCTGATATCTGATTAGACCAATGCACAAGACTTATATAAAATCCCCTAATAGTGTCACTGTATTGTACTGCCTCATAAAAGCTTGTGTGTGATGAAGTGCCAGTCAGTAACCTATAACGATGTCCATTCCAAATGGCTCCTTGTTCCCTGTAACAATATGGGACCTGGTCACACGTAGTGCACTATATAGGGACGAGGGTACCATCTTGGACGCACCAATGCAGTTTGAAAGAGATCAATGTATCTCTAATAGCCTTCTTTCCGTATCTTCATATCCCCCCCCTGCAATAAATGGAAAGGCCAAGAGGAACGCACAGTTTCCGTCCTAAATGGTACAATGCTACCTGGGATCTGGTTTTTAAAGAAGTGCACTTTATAGGGACGAGGGTACCATTTGGGACACATCCACACAATCCCAGCAGACAGGTTAATAACTTGCCTTCCTGTGGCTAGCTCAAATTGTTTTCTATTGACAACTGCTATCTGCCTCCAGATAGAAGCCAAGGACCTCATCAGGGAACGAGACTTGGCTCCAGGAGGAAAATAGCTAGCCTCTTCTCTCTTTAGAAGTGATGTTGACAATATTAATAATTCTGATCCTTGGGCTCGTTTTGTTCTAGTCGCTTTTGTTCGATTTCCTCCTTTTGTTCATTTTGTTGGATTTTCTGTATTTACTGTCATGACTACTACAATGGAATCATAGCTGCGGGAAGTACCGGTCCTGGAGGTGTTGCAGTACCCTCTGGTGGTGGGATGGTAAGAATTTGTGTATTTGCAATAAAAAAACGATTCCATTTTTTAATTTGTTTTAATTATTTCTGTAACTGATAATGGTATTTGTGTAGGGGAGAGAAAATAACATGGGATATTTATATATGGGACCCATTATGTATGAAAAGTGGTGCACTCATGATCTTATCTATTTGGAATCGGACGCACACTCTGCTGTACGATTGTCAGTTAAGTCGGGTCACTCTCTCTCCCTCTCTGTCTATCTCCCCTCTTTCTCTCTCCCTTTTCTCTTCTCTCCCCCTTGTGTTGGATATCAAGTAATCTAGAGCAGTGCCTGTGCTACTCTTCCATTTCCCCCCTCAGTTTTAATAGGTACAATCTTAGTGACAAGATCTCACTCGTTATCTCTGTCTCTCTGTCTCTCTGTCTCTCTGTCTCTCTGTGTCTCTGTGTCTCTGTGTGTCTGTCTGTCTGTCTGTCTGTCTGTCTGTCTGTCTGTCTGTCTGTCTGTCTGTCTCTCTCTCTCTCTCTCTCTCTCTCTCTCTCTCTCTCTCTCTCTCTCTCTCTCTCTCTCTCTGTCTCTCTCTCTCTCTGTCTCTCTGTCTCTCTCTCCATTCTATCTCTCTCTGTCTCTCTCTCTCTCCATTCTATCTCTCTCTCTCTCTCTCTCTCTCTCTCCATTCCATCTCTCTCTCTCTCTCCATTCTATCTCTCTCTCTCTCTCTCTCTCTCTCTCTCTCTCTCTCTCTCTCTCTCTCTCTCTCTCTCTCTCTCTCTCTCTCTCTCTCTCTCTCTCTCTCTCTCTCTCTCAATTCAATTCAATTCAAGGGGCTTTATTGGCATGGGAAACATGTGTTAACATTGCCAAAGCAAGTGAGGTAGATATTATACAAAAGTGAAATAAACAATACAAATTAACAGTAAACATTACACATACAGAAGTTTCAAAACAATAAAGACATTACAAATGTTATATTATATATATACAGTGTTGTAACAATGTACAAATGGTTAAAGCACACAAGTTAAAATAAATAAGCATAAATATGGGTTGTATTTACAATGGTGTTTGTTCTTCACTGGTTGCCCTTTTCTTGTGGCAACAGGTCACAAATCTTACTGCTGTGATGGCACACTGTGGAATTTCTCCCAGTAGATATGGGAGTTTATCAAAATTGGATTTGTTTTCAAATTCTTTGTGGATCTGTGTAATCTGAGGGAAATATGTGTCTCTAATATGGTCATACATTGGGCAGGAGGTTAGGAAGTGCAGCTCAGTTTCCACCTCATTCTGTGGGCAGTGAGCACATAGCCTGTCTTCTCTTGAGAGCCATGTCTGCCTACGGCGGCCTTTCTCAATAGCAAGGCTATGCTCACTGAGTCTGTACATAGTCAAAGCTTTCCTTAAGTTTGGGTCAGTCACAGTGGTCAGGTATTCTGCCACTGTGTACTCTCTGTTTAGGGCCAAATAGCATTCTAGTTTGCTCTGTTTTTTTGTTAATTCTTTCCAATGTGTCAAGTAATTATCTTTTTGTTTTCTCATGATTTGGTTGGGTCATATTGTGCTGTTGTCCTGGGGCTCTGTGGGGTGGGTTTGTGTTTGTGAACAGAGCCCTAGGACCAGCTTGCTTAGGGGACTCTTCTCCAGGTTCATCTCTCTGTAGGTGATGGCTTTGTTATGGAAGGTTTGGGAATCGCTTCCTTTTAGGTGGTTGTAGAATTTAACGGCTCTTTTCTGGATTTTGATAATTAGTGGGTATCGGCCTAATTCTGCTCTGCATGCATTATTTGGTGTTCTACGTTGTACACGGAGGATATTTTTGCAGAATTCTGCATGCAGAGTCTCAATTTGGTGTTTGTCCCATTTTGTGAAATCTTGGTTGGTGAGCGGACCCCAGACCTCACAACCATAAAGGGCAATGGGCTCTATGACTGATTCAAGTATTTTTAGCCAGATCCTAATTGGTATGTTGAAATTTATGTTCCTTTTGATGGCATAGAATGCCCTTCTTGCCTTGTCTCTCAGATCGCTCACAGCTTTGTGGAAGTTACCTGTGGCGCTGATGTTTAGGCCGAGGTATGTATCGTTTTTTGTGTGCTCTAGGGCAACAGTGTCTAGATGGAATTTGTGGTCCTGGCGACTGGACCTTTTTTGGAACACCATTATTTTGGTCTTACTGAGATTTACTGTCAGGGCCCAGGTCTGACACAATCTGTGCAGAAGATCTAGGTGCTGCTGTAGGCCCTCCTTGGTTGGTGACAGAAGCACCAGATCATCAGCAAACAGTAGACATTTGACTTCAGAGTCTAGTAGGGTGAGGCCGGGTGCTGCAGACTGTTCTAGTGCCCGCGCCAATTCGTTGATATATATGTTGAAGAGGGTGGGGCTTAAGCTGCATCCCTGTCTCACCCCACGACCCTGTGTGAAGAAATGTGTGTGTTTTTTGCCAATTTTAACCGCACACTTGTTGTTTGTGTACATGGATTTTATAATGTCGTATGTTTTACCCCCAACACCACTTTCCATCAATTTGAATAGCAGACCCTCATGCCAAATTGAGTCGAAGGCTTTTTTGAAGTCAACAAATTTCAATTCAATTTAAGGGTATTTGTTGGCATGGGAAACACATGCAAGCGAAATAGATAACAAACAGAAGTAAAATAAAAAATTAAGGTTAAACATTACACTCACAAAAGTTCCAAAGGAATATATATAAAGTAAAATAAAATAAAATATATATATATATATATATAAATAAATATAAAGTTCCAAAGGAACATATTTCAAATATTATGGCTACGTACAGTGTTGTAATGATGTGCAAATAGTTAAAGTACCAGTTATGATTTTCATATGCTCATTTTCGTGAAACTGTTTAATATCAAAAAATAATGTTTTTGTTCTTCAAAATCATTGTCAAATGGTAAATAATACAAATCAGAATTAAAAGGATAAAAATCGAATAGTTACTTCATTTTTATGTTTGAATAAAACAGCTTTGGCTTTTAATATCCTCTAAACAATTTCAATAAGTGTAAGCTAATAATATGCTAATATTATTAGTAATTAGTTACTAATATAAAGCTAATATATGTAATAAGCTTGATCTTCAGTTTGCTCTGTAACAACATACTATTTGATCTTCAAGATCATAATAAACTCAGCAAAAAAATAAATGGCCCTTTTTCAGGACCCTGTCTTTCAAAGATAATTCGTAAAAATCCAAATAACTTCACAGATCTTCATTGTAAAGGGTTTAACCTCTCTGGGATAGATGGGACGCTTGAGTCCCAACAGGCATGTCAAAATGTAGAGCGCCAAATTCAAAAAAATTATATCAAATTAAACTTGATTAAATCACACATATAAGATATCAAATTAAAGCTACACTCGTTGTGAATCCAGCCAACATGTCAGATTTCAAAAAGGCTTTTCGGCGAAAGCATAAGATGCTATTATCTGATGATAGCCCAATGTAAACAAGAGAGTGTAGCCTATTGCTAGCGCTACATGCTACATGCTAGCGCTACTCAAAACGCTAATATAAAATATAAAACATGCATTACCTTTGAAGAGATTCTTTTGTTGGCACTCCAATATGTCCCATAAACATCACAAATGGTCCTTTTGTTCGATTAATTCCATCCATATATATCCAAATTGTCAATTTATTTGGCGCCGTTGTACCAGGAAAAACAGCGTTCAATTTGAACAAAATCACGACACAATATCTAAAAAAAATTACCTCTAAACTTTGCCAAAACATTTCAAAGTACTTTTGTAATACAGCTTAAGGTATTTGTAAACGTTAATAATCGATCAAATTGAAGACAGGTCAATCTGTTTTCAATACAGGATATCAACAAACTCACGGAACATTTCATATCTTGCCCAAATCTCAAACATAAACAAACGACGTCACTCCACTTCCGGGTCAATATCTATTTCACCTCACTAAGAAAAAACCTTAACCATTTTCCATACAATGGCGACATCCAGTGGAAGCAGTAGAAACTGCGCATTTACTGATTAGAATTCTGGTTTGCCCAAAACAATCCATTGAACATAGAGGAACATAACAATAAAAAAGTTAGTCCTCAGGGTTTTGACTGCTATATGAGTTCTGTTATACTTACAGATATGATTCAAACAGTTTTAGAAACTTCAGAGTGTTTTCTATCCAAATCTACTAATTATATGCATATCTTATATTCTGGGGATGAGTAGCACGAAGTTGAAATTGCGCACGCTATTTTTCCCTAAGTGAAAACTCCGCACCCTATCCTCAAGAAGTTAAACACCATTTCCCATGCTTGTTCAATGCACCATAAACAATTAATGAACATGCACCTGTGGAACGGTCGTTAAGACACTAACAGCTTACAGACGGTAGATAAAGTAGGCAATTCCTCTCTAGGTTTCTTCCTAGGTTCTGGCCTTTCTAGGGAGTTTTTCCTAGCCGCCGTGCTTCTACATCTGCATTGCTTGCTGTTTGGGGTTTTAGGCTGGGTTTCTGGACAGCACTTTGTGACATCAGCTGATGTAAAAATGGCGTTATGAATCCATTTGAATGATTTAATTGAATTAAGGTCACAGTTATGAAACTTAGGACACTAAAGAGGCCTTTCTACTGACTCTGAAAACACCAAAAAAAAGATGCCCAGGGTCCCTGCTCATCTGCGTGAACGTACCTTAAGCATGCTGCAAGGAGGCATGAGGACTGCAGATGTGGCCAGGACAATAAATTGCAAAGTGCGTACTATGAGATGCCTAAGACAGCGCTACAGGGAGACAGGACGGACAGCTGATCGTCCTCGCAGTGGCAGACCACGTGTGACAACACCTGCACAGGATCGGTACATCCGAACCTCACACCTGTGGGACAGGTACAGGATGGCAACAACAACTGCCCGAGTTACACTAGGAACGCACAATCCTTCCATCAGTGCTCAGACTGTCCGCAATAGGCTGAGAGAGGCTGGACTGAGGGCTTGTAGGCCTGTTGTAAGGTAGGTCCTCACCATACATCACCGGCAACAACGTCTTGTATGGGTACACACCCACCATCGCTGGACCAGACAGGACTGGCAAAAAGTGCTCTTCACTGACGAGTCACGGTTTTGTCTCAGCAGGGGGGATGGTCGGAATCGCTTTTATCGTCGAAGGAATGAGCGTTACACCGAGGCCTGCACTCTGGAGTGGGATCGATTTGGAGGTGGAGGGTCCGTCATGGTCTGGGGCGGTGTGTCACAGCAACATCGGAATGAGCTTATTGTCATTGCAGGCAATCCCAACGCTGTGCGTTACAGGGAAGACATCCTCCTCCCTCATGTGGTACCCTTCCTGCAGGCTCATCCTGATATGACCCTCCAGCAGGACAATGCCACCAGCCATACTGCTCGTTCTGTGCGTGATTTTCTGCAAGACAGGAATGTCAGTGTTCTGCCATGGCCAGTGAAGATCCTGGATCTCAATCCCATTGACCACGTCTGGGACCTGTTGGATCGGAGGGTGAGGGCTAGGGCCATCCCCCCCAGAAATGGCCGGGAATTTGCAGGTGCCTCTGTGGAAGAGTGGGGTAACATCTCACAGCAAGAACTGGCAAATCGGGTGCAGTCCATGAGGAGGAGATGCACTGCAGTACTTAATGCAGCTGCTGGCCACACCAGATACTCACTGTTACTTTTGACCTTGTTCAGGGACAGAATATTCCATTATGTTAGTCACATGTCTGTGGAACTTGTTCAGTTTATGTCTCAGTTGTTGAATCTTGTTATGTTCATTCAAATATTTACACATGTTAAGTTTGCTGAAAATAAATGCAGTTGACAGTGAGAGGACAAAACATTTTTTGAGGTTATTTGCCTTTGCTTAAAATTAATTCCCTGAAAGAGACAATGCGAAACAAAAAGCTACAGAGACGGCACTGTTGCATAGTTGCAACACGAGCGGTTGTTACAACGCTGAGACAAAAGTTCTACACACTTTGTTTCCCTCGTTTCTGCTGCTGCTTCCTTCTAGCTGAAATACTTGCATGTTTCTGTCACTTCTTATTGACAAGTGAAAACCTCTCACTGGGCCCAGCGCTCTGCTTTCTGCTCATGGTGCACGCTGTCAGCAAAGTGTCGCTCTGGGTACTAATGCTACGCCAATCGCTGCCAGCTTTGATGCCGTTTTGTAATTCATCACATGGCTCCTGCACCGAGACGATGAGTGAAAGCATTGCACAGTCAGAAAAAAAAAAAACGCTCAGTGTGAGTGTCCCAAATAGCACATTTTGACGTATACAGCGCAATACATTTTACCGGGGCCCATAGGTCTCTGTTCAAAACTAATGCATTATAGGGAAAAGGATTCCACTAGGGACACATCTACTGCCAGTCCCCTGGGAATAATAGTATATCAGGACACTCCACTGCCAGTCCCCTGGGGATAATGGTATATCAGGACACTCCACTGCCAGTCCCCTGGGGAGAATAGTATATCAGGACCCTCCACTGCCAGTCCCCTGGGGATAATAGTATATCAGGACACTCCACTGTCACTCCCCTGGGGATACTAGTATATCAGGACACTCCACTGCGTGTCCCCTGGGGATAATAGTATATCAGGACACTCCACTGCCAGTCCCCTGGGGATAATAGTATATCAGGACACTCCACTGCCAGTCCCCTGGGAATAATAGTATATCAGGACACTCCACTGCCCGTCCCCTGGGAATAATAGTATATCAGGACACTCCACTGTCAGTCCCCTAGGGATAATAGTATATCAGGACACTCCACTGACAGTCCCCTGGGGATAATAGTATATCAGGACACTCCACTGCCAGTCCCCTGGGGATAATAGTATATCAGGACACTCCACTGCCAGTCCCCTGGGGATAATAGTATATCAGGACCCTCCACTCACAGTCCCCTGGGGATAATAGTATATCAGGACCCTCCACTCACAGTCCCCTGGGGATAATAGTATATCAGGACCCTCCACTCACAGTCCCCTGGGGATAATAGTATATCAGGACACTCCACTCACAGTCCCCTGGGGATAATAGTATATCAGGACCCTCCACTTCCTGTCCCCTGGGGATACTAGTATATCAGGACCCTCCACTCACAGTCCCCTGGGGATAATAGTATATCAGGACCCTCCACTTCCTGTCCCCTGGGGATAATAGTATATCAGGACCCTCCACTCACAGTCCCCTGGGGATAATAGTATATCAGGACCCTCCACTTCCTGTCCCCTAGTATATCAGGACCCTCCACTTCCTGTCCCATGGGGATAATAGTATATCAGGACCCTCCACTTCCTGTCCCCTGGGGATAATAGTATATCAGGACCCTCCACTGCCAGTCCCCTGGGGATAATAGTATATCAGGACACTCCACTGCCAGTCCCCTGGGGATAATAGTATATCAGGACCCTCCACTGCCAGTCCCCTGGGGATAATAGTATTTCAGGACACTCCACTTCCTGTCTTTGTCACCTGAGGATCCAGTGAGTCCAAAACGTGATTGTATTGTGTTTTATATATATTTCCACACTAGGAGGTCGGAAAAAATGCTGTGAAATTGTGAGAATGATGATAATGTCCTTTTGTTTTAAAAACTGTTTGAGAAAAAAAATGTCAGCCTGTTTTGGTGTGATGGAGTTTTGGCATATTAGTTAATAAACCAATAAGAAAGAGAGCTCCAAACCTCTCTGCCAATAACAGCTGGTTTTCAGTTGTCCCCTCCCCACTCAGATCACTCCCAGACAGTCCTAGCTACATTTTAGCTTGAAAAATTACTCTTTGCGAAGCAGCTACAGTACCATTTTAATAGAAAACAATCACAGTAAGATACTTAATTGTTACCCAGATGTTGAGCTAAAAAGGGCTGCATTGGACCTTTAAATAATCACTGCACAGCAGAGAATACTCCACACCAGATGACATGCAGAGATTAGGGAGACAATGTATGTTGTCATTGTTAGTCTTCACTGGTGTGAGTCAAAAGGAGCTAGACGTGATTAAGGAATGTATTGGAGGAAAGGGAAGTCCTGTAGTATGTGGTTTGTGCCCATGGCGGAGTAAGACCAACTGAGAATAAACAGCTCTGCAGTGTAGCTCTGGGTAGTGCCTTATTTTCATTAAAGTTATGAGAGAAGAACCCCCCCCCCCCAAAAAAAAAAACGGTTTGCTTTTGAAAATGGTATATAATAAATTACCATAGAAACGTCCATGAATAACTATAACGCCACTGTGCATACTTGAGATCTGTTGATATATTCCTATGCATTTTCAATATCTGTACCAAGATATTGAGCTATAATATTGAAGGTCACGTACAAAATCCCATATGCCACTGGCTACATCTTTAAATGTAGTCCTCGGCAGATAGTTATGCAGTACAACCATAGTCAGTAGATGGACACACATTTAAATGCATTATGACAATAGAAATCTATGAAAGTTTAATCTCAGACAAGATCTGAAACGTTTCAGAAGAATATTATTTGATGCTTTACTCGGTATGGATCGCCCGAAACCATGAACACTGGCAGCTAGTGCAACAGATGTGAAATGGCTAGCTAGTTTGCGGGTACGCGCTAATAGCGTTTCAATTGTTGATTGAATCGCTGTTGTTGATGTGTGCAGAGGGTCCCTGGTTCGCGCACGTGTCGGTGGCGAGGGGACGGTTTAAAGTTATACTGTTACACCCGAAACCATGAACACTGGCAGCTAGCCACGAAGAGGGCACTAGGAAGGACATAGCTGCTTATACTGAAGAGAAACACAACTTATCTCAATATAATATAGTGATAGTTGGTGTTTGGGACAGGTGTGAGGGCTGCCAATTCAATTCTGAAGTAAAAAACTAATTTGTGAAGTTATAATGTGTCTTGCTTTTTATCTTACGTCAGACATTTAACATTTTTGAAAAGAGTAGAGTACAACATAATCTTCAGAAGCTTAATGTTCTCTTTCTTGTTTGTTTCATATAAATGTATTTCCACTCCATTTTAGAAGCCTCAAGCAACTCACTTCTACTATTCAGTTTGGAGAAATGATCCCTGAAGGTAAAACCTTATGCTTTTTTTTTTGTTTCTATGCAGATTGGCACAGGAGTCGAGATACTTGTGATGTAAACAATTACTTTTCAGTCAGACAATCCACCCTTGGGGCATTATTAAACTAGACAGTGATGACGTTTATTCAAGTACCTATAGGTAGGAGATTGCATTGAGTCGCTGGTCGGATTGTGTGAAGAATGGAATCACTTTCTCCATGAAAGAATAGGGACAAACCCCCTGTATGGGTAAAGAAGACAAAACATCTTAATCCAAAACCTATAATAATTATTATTGATTATGATGGTACTTCTGAATGTCAGCACATAGTGATGAAATGCTTTGTCCTCAAAGAAATACAAGTACTATAAGCAGTTTTCAGGGAATATAAAAGAAAAAAAAATACCAAATGGTTTTATTTCATGTTGATACATTCTTGGACAACACCACATAAAAGTTGCATGAGTGGTCAAACATATATATATATATTATTTTTTTTATCTCCCACAACATTGGCACATAAGCAGCAAGGGCAACGTGAATATACTTAGTGCAAACAGTATAAAAACAGACTTGTTTTTTATTTTTATTTTGTGTGTTTTGTTTTTAAATATATATCCGTGTTATTTTTCCCCACAATTTTTCCATAGTTGCAGGGCATTAAGAAAAATCCAAGACGAAATTAAAGCCATATTCTAACCTTCAGCGAGATGTCAACCAAAAAAAAAAAAATGGATTATAATAATATGAATAATAATAGTAATCTTTTATGCCATTAAAAGCAAGGCTAGTGAATCATGTGTTGTGAAATCTCCATCTTTTTTATTTTTATATATATTTTTTTGACTTAATCTTAACATCAAACATAGCAGGCATGCATCGACAACTTCTACACGGGTGACAGAAACCGTTTTAAAATCTGAAAACCACTGGAGTCATTCTAGTTTTTATATCAAGCTAATAAAGCCTTGACTTGACTGGGCGCTGGAGCTCTCTTTTAGTCACTTTAAAAACACAATTGATGGTCAATGAACTGTACCTGTTCAACATACTGAAAACACAGTCAATGAACTGTACCCGTTCAACACACTGAAAACACAGTCGATGAACTGTACCCGTTCAACACACTGAAAACACAGTCGATGAACTGTACCCGTTCAACACACTGAAAACACAGTCGATGGTTAATGAAATGTACCCGTTCAACATACTGAAAACACAGTCGATGGTTAATGAACTGAACCCGTTCAACATACTGAAAACACAGTCGATGATTAATGAACTGTACCCGTTCAACATACTGAAAACAGTCTGTAGAAAACTCCCCACACACATATATAAGGGAATGTAAAAATCAGATACTGTACGTCTTTCTCGTCGACCCACATACAGCCAAATGGAAAACGTGAAAAAATACTTGACATCTCAGAGACAAGAATATGGCTTTAATTGAATGTGCATCCAAGCAGCAAAGAGGAAATACATTGAGATCTTTAAAAAATCTACAACAAATGTAACGGATAGGTAGCCAATAGAACCACAAACTTTTTTTGACAGGAATTTTGGAAAACTTGCAGTTTGGAAGGACATTAAAAGACAAGAAACAGCCCCATGGCAGGTACAGGCAGGTCAGGTACAGGTGAGTCCTCCAGTACAGGTGTGTCCTCCAGGTACAGGCAGGTCAAGTACAGGTGAGTCCTCCAGGACAGATGAGTCATCCAGGACAAGTGAGTCCTCCAGGACAGGTGTGTCCTCCAGTACAGGTGTGTCCTCCAGTACAGGTGAGTCCTCCAGCACAGGTGAGTCCTCCAGGTACAGGCAGGTCAAGTACAGGTGAGTCCTCCAGTACAGGTGAGTCCTCCAGCACAGGTGAGTCCTCCAGGTACAGGTGAGTCCTCCAGGACAGGTGAGTCCTCCAGGACAGGTGAGTCCTCCAGGACAGGTGAGTCCTCCAGGACAGATGAGTCCTCCAGGACAGATGAGTCCTCCAGGACAGATAGTCCTCCTGGACAGGTGAGTCCTTCAGGAAAGGTGAGTCCTCCAGGACAGGTGAGTCCTCCAGTACAGGTGAGTCTTCCAGGACAGGTGAGTCCTCCAGGACAGGTAGTCCTCCTGGACAGGTGGGTCCTTCAGGACAGGTGAGTCCTCCAGGACAGGTGTATCCTCCAGGACAGGTGAGTCCTCCAGGACAGGTGTATCCTCCAGGACAGGTGAGTCCTCCTGGACAGGTGGGTCCTTCAGGACAGGTGAGTCCTCCAGGACAGGTGTATCCTCCAGGACAGGTGTATCCTCCAGGACAGGTGTATCCTCCAGGACAGGTGAGTCCTCCAGGACAGGTAGTCCTCCTGCTGCAGCCAGCGTACCTGTAGAGACACACCTCTAGGGGGTGGGGGGCCAGCTCTGAGGGGTCTGCAGAGACCCACTCTAATCCTGAGGAGGAACACAGGTTTTTTGTCCAAACCAGTTCTCTGCTTCTTTTTTCCCCCTCTAAAACCATTTAACAAAACTAATTATTTTGTAAATAATTTTGCTCCCATCAGAAATGTCCGTCTTGATTTTCTTAAAATGTTTCTTAAAGCTTTCCCTCTTTTCCATTCCACCATGAAAAAAACGTCAGTTATCCAAACAGAATCCTCTGGTTGAAAGGGAAGCTCTAGAACCCAGAACCCACCCATTGTCACTGTGTTGTTCTGGAGTTCCAGAGTTCCGGGGGATTCCGCGGGTTCCGGGGTGTGAGTGGGCAGTAAAGCAGCATGGACATAAAAATAGTTTGGAATTCCTTTATGTTGCCAATGGGGCAGGAGAGGCAGGGAGACCAAGCATCTCCAACCAGCCTGCCCTTCTGTCTGATGACGGCTCTTAGATCACAATATCATTGTAGCTCACATATTTCTTCTTTGCTGCCGGACCTGGAGAGGAGATAAGAAAAATATATTTTTCACATACAGTAGCTATACTGGTTCAGAGATGTTCTTATTTTTTCATAGCCTGGGGCTATGTGTTTAATAGTATTGTGAGTAGGGGATATGTGTTTAATAGTATTGTGAGTAGGGGCTATGTGTTTTATAGTATTGAGTAGGGGCTATGTGTTTTATAGTATTGAGTAGGGGCTATGTGTTTTATAGTATTGTGAGTAGGGGCTATGTGTTTTATAGTATTGAGTAGGGGCTATGTGTTTTATAGTATTGAGTAGGGGCTATGTGTTTTATAGTATTGAGTAGGGGCTATATGTTTTATAGTATTGAGTAGGGGCTATGTGTTTTATAGTATTGAGTAGGGGCAATGTGTTTTATAGTATTGAGTAGGGGCTATGTGTTTTATAGTATTGTGAGTAGGGGCTATGTGTTTTATAGTGAGTAGGGGCTATGTGTTTTATAGTGAGTAGGGGCTATGTGTTTTATAGTATTGAGTAGGGGCTATGTGTTTTATAGTAGTGAGTAGGGGCTATGTGTTTTATAGTATTGAGTAGGGGCTATGTGTTTTATAGTATTGAGTAGGGGTTATGTGTTTTATAGTATTGAGTAGGGGCTATGTGTTTTATAGTATTGAGTAGGGGCTATGTGTTTTATAGTATTGAGTAGGGGCTATGTGTTTTATAGTATTGAGTAGGGGCTATGTGTTTTATAGTATTGAGTAGGGGCTATGTGTTTTATAGTATAGTGAGTAGGGGCTATGTGTTTTATAGTGAGTAGGGGCTATGTGTTTAATAGTATTGTGAGTAGGGGATATGTGTTTAATAGTATAGTGAGTAGGGGCTATGTGTTTTATAGTGAGTAGGGGCTATGTGTTTTATAGTATTGAGTAGGGGCTATGTGTTTTATAGTGAGTAGGGGCTATGTGTTTTATAGTGAGTAGGGGCTATGTGTTTTATAGTATTGAGTAGAGGCTATGTGTTTTATAGTATAGTGAGTAGGGGCTATGTGTTTATAGTATAGTGAGTAGGGGCTATGTGTTTATAGTATAGTGAGTAGGGGCTATGTGTTTTATAGTATTGAGTAGGGGCTATGTGTTTTATAGTATTGAGTAGGGGCTATGTGTTTTATAGTATTGAGTAGGGGCTATGTGTTTTATAGTATTGAGTAGGGGCTATGTGTTTTATAGTATTGAGTAGGGGCTATGTGTTTTATAGTATTGAGTAGGGGCTATGTGTTTTATAGTATTGAGTAGGGGCTATGTGTTTTATAGTATTGAGGAGGGGCTATGTGTTTTATAGTGAGTAGGGGCTATGTGTTTTATAGTATAGTGAGTAGGGGCTATGTGTTTTATAGTATTGAGTAGGGGCTATGTGTTTTATAGTATTGAGTAGGGGCTATGTGTTTTATAGTATTGAGTAGGGGCTATGTGTTTTATAGTATTGAGTAGGGGCTATGTGTTTTATAGTGAGTAGGGGCTATGTGTTTTATAGTGAGTAGGGGCTATGTGTTTTATAGTATTGTGAGTAGGGGCTATGTGTTTTATAGTGAGTAGGGGCTATGTGTTTTATAGTATTGAGTAGGGGCTATGTGTTTTATAGTATTGAGTAGGGGCTATGTGTTTTATAGTATTGAGTAGGGGCTATGTGTTTTATAGTATTGAGTAGGGGCTATGTGTTTTATAGTGAGTAGGGGCTATGTGTTTTATAGTATTGAGTAGGGGCTATGTGTTTTATAGTAGTGAGTAGGGGCTATGTGTTTTATAGTATTGAGTAGGGGCTATGTGTTTTAGAGTATTGAGTAGGGGCTATGTGTTTTATAGTGAGTAGGGGCTATGTGTTTTATAGTGAGTAGGGGCTATGTGTTTTATAGTATTGAGTAGGGGCTATGTGTTTTATAGTATTGAGTAGGGGCTATGTGTTTTATAGTATTGAGTAGGGGCTATGTGTTTTATAGTATTGAGTAGGGGCTATGTGTTTTATAGTATTGAGTAGGGGCTATGTGTTTTATAGTGAGTAGGGGCTATGTGTTTTAAAGTATTGAGTAGGGGCTATATGTTTTATAGTATTGTGAGTAGGGGCTATGTGTTTTATAGTATTGAGTAGGGGCTATGTGTTTTATAGTATTGAGTAGGGGCTATGTGTTTTATAGTGAGTAGGGGCTATGTGTTTTATAGTGAGTAGGGGCTATGTGTTTTATAGTATTGTGTAGGGGCTATGTGTTTTATTGTGAGTAGGGGCTATGTGTTTTATAGTATTGAGTAGGGGCTATGTGTTTTATAGTATTGAGTAGGGGCTATGTGTTTTATAAAGAGTAGGGGCTATGTGTTTTATAGTGAGTAGGGGCTATGTGTTTTATAGTGATTAGGGGCTATGTGTTTTATAGTGAGTAGGGGCTATGTGTTTTATAGTGAGTAGGGGCTATGTGTTTTATAGTATTGAGTAGGGGCTATGTGTTTTATAGTATTGAGTAGGGGCTATGTGTTTTATAGTATTGAGTAGGGGCTATGTGTTTTATAGTGAGTAGGGGCTATGTGTTTTATAGTGAGTAGGGGCTATGTGTTTTATTGTATTGAGTAGGGGCTATGTGTTTTATTGTATTGAGTAGGGGCTATGTGTTTTATAGTGTTGTGTAGGGGCTATGTGTTTTATAGTGAGTAGGGGCTATGTGTTTTATAGTATTGAGTAGGGGCTATGTGTTTTATAGTATTGAGTAGGGGCTATGTGTTTTATTGTATTGAGTAGGGGCTATGTGTTTTATAGTGTTGTGTAGGGGCTATGTGTTTTATAGTGAGTAGGGGCTATGTGTTTTATAGTATTGAGTAGGGGCTATGTGTTTTATAGTATTGAGTAGGGGCTATGTGTTTTATAGTGTTGTGTAGGGGCTATGTGTTTTATAGTGAGTAGGGGCTATGTGTTTTATAGTATTGAGTAGGGGCTATGTGTTTTATAGTATTGAGTAGGGTCTATGTGTTTTATAGTGTTGTGTAGGGGCTATGTGTTTTATAGTGAGTAGGGGCTATGTGTTTTATAGTATTGAGTAGGGGCTATGTGTTTTATAGTATTGAGTAGGGGCTATGTGTTTTATAGTGAGTAGGGGCTATGTGTTTTATAGTATTGTGTAGGGGCTATGTGTTTTATAGTGAGTAGGGGCTATGTGTTTTATAGTGAGTAGGGGCTATGTGTTTTATAGTATTGAGTAGGGGCTATGTGTTTTATAGTATTGAGTAGGGGCTATGTGTTTTATAGTGAGTAGGGGCTATATGTTTTATAGTATTGAGTAGGGGCTATGTGTTTTATAGTATTGAGTAGGGGCTATGTGTTTTATAGTGAGTAGGGGCTATGTGTTTTATAGTATTGAGTAGGGGCTATGTGTTTTATAGTGAGTAGGGGCTATGTGTTTTATAGTATAGTGTGTAGGGGCTATGTGTTTTATAGTATTGAGTAGGGGCTATGTGTTTTATAGTATTGTGTGTAGGGGCTATGTGTTTTATAGTATAGTGAGTAGGGGCTATGTGTTTTATAGTATTGAGTAGGGGCTATGTGTTTTATAGTGAGTAGGGGCTATGTGTTTTATAGTATTGAGTAGGGGCTATGTGTTTTATAGTATTGTGAGTAGGGGCTATGTGTTTTATAGTGAGTAGGGGCTATGTGTTTTATAGTGAGTAGGGGCTATGTGTTTTATAGTATTGAGTAGGGGCTATGTGTTTTATAGTAGTGAGTAGGGGCTATGTGTTTTATAGTATTGAGTAGGGGCTATGTGTTTTATAGTATTGAGTAGGGGTTATGTGTTTTATAGTATTGAGTAGGGGCTATGTGTTTTATAGTATTGAGTAGGGGCTATGTGTTTTATAGTATTGAGTAGGGGCTATGTGTTTTATAGTATTGAGTAGGGGCTATGTGTTTTATAGTATTGAGTAGGGGCTATGTGTTTTATAGTATAGTGAGTAGGGGCTATGTGTTTTATAGTGAGTAGGGGCTATGTGTTTAATAGTATTGTGAGTAGGGGATATGTGTTTAATAGTATAGTGAGTAGGGGCTATGTGTTTTATAGTGAGTAGGGGCTATGTGTTTTATAGTATTGAGTAGGGGCTATGTGTTTTATAGTGAGTAGGGGCTATGTGTTTTATAGTGAGTAGGGGCTATGTGTTTTATAGTATTGAGTAGAGGCTATGTGTTTTATAGTATAGTGAGTAGGGGCTATGTGTTTATAGTATAGTGAGTAGGGGCTATGTGTTTATAGTATAGTGAGTAGGGGCTATGTGTTTTATAGTATTGAGTAGGGGCTATGTGTTTTATAGTATTGAGTAGGGGCTATGTGTTTTATAGTATTGAGTAGGGGCTATGTGTTTTATAGTATTGAGTAGGGGCTATGTGTTTTATAGTATTGAGTAGGGGCTATGTGTTTTATAGTATTGAGTAGGGGCTATGTGTTTTATAGTATTGAGTAGGGGCTATGTGTTTTATAGTATTGAGGAGGGGCTATGTGTTTTATAGTGAGTAGGGGCTATGTGTTTTATAGTATAGTGAGTAGGGGCTATGTGTTTTATAGTATTGAGTAGGGGCTATGTGTTTTATAGTATTGAGTAGGGGCTATGTGTTTTATAGTATTGAGTAGGGGCTATGTGTTTTATAGTATTGAGTAGGGGCTATGTGTTTTATAGTGAGTAGGGGCTATGTGTTTTATAGTGAGTAGGGGCTATGTGTTTTATAGTATTGTGAGTAGGGGCTATGTGTTTTATAGTGAGTAGGGGCTATGTGTTTTATAGTATTGAGTAGGGGCTATGTGTTTTATAGTATTGAGTAGGGGCTATGTGTTTTATAGTATTGAGTAGGGGCTATGTGTTTTATAGTATTGAGTAGGGGCTATGTGTTTTATAGTGAGTAGGGGCTATGTGTTTTATAGTATTGAGTAGGGGCTATGTGTTTTATAGTAGTGAGTAGGGGCTATGTGTTTTATAGTATTGAGTAGGGGCTATGTGTTTTAGAGTATTGAGTAGGGGCTATGTGTTTTATAGTGAGTAGGGGCTATGTGTTTTATAGTGAGTAGGGGCTATGTGTTTTATAGTATTGAGTAGGGGCTATGTGTTTTATAGTATTGAGTAGGGGCTATGTGTTTTATAGTATTGAGTAGGGGCTATGTGTTTTATAGTATTGAGTAGGGGCTATGTGTTTTATAGTATTGAGTAGGGGCTATGTGTTTTATAGTGAGTAGGGGCTATGTGTTTTAAAGTATTGAGTAGGGGCTATATGTTTTATAGTATTGTGAGTAGGGGCTATGTGTTTTATAGTATTGAGTAGGGGCTATGTGTTTTATAGTATTGAGTAGGGGCTATGTGTTTTATAGTGAGTAGGGGCTATGTGTTTTATAGTGAGTAGGGGCTATGTGTTTTATAGTATTGTGTAGGGGCTATGTGTTTTATTGTGAGTAGGGGCTATGTGTTTTATAGTATTGAGTAGGGGCTATGTGTTTTATAGTATTGAGTAGGGGCTATGTGTTTTATAAAGAGTAGGGGCTATGTGTTTTATAGTGAGTAGGGGCTATGTGTTTTATAGTGATTAGGGGCTATGTGTTTTATAGTGAGTAGGGGCTATGTGTTTTATAGTGAGTAGGGGCTATGTGTTTTATAGTATTGAGTAGGGGCTATGTGTTTTATAGTATTGAGTAGGGGCTATGTGTTTTATAGTATTGAGTAGGGGCTATGTGTTTTATAGTGAGTAGGGGCTATGTGTTTTATAGTGAGTAGGGGCTATGTGTTTTATTGTATTGAGTAGGGGCTATGTGTTTTATTGTATTGAGTAGGGGCTATGTGTTTTATAGTGTTGTGTAGGGGCTATGTGTTTTATAGTGAGTAGGGGCTATGTGTTTTATAGTATTGAGTAGGGGCTATGTGTTTTATAGTATTGAGTAGGGGCTATGTGTTTTATTGTATTGAGTAGGGGCTATGTGTTTTATAGTGTTGTGTAGGGGCTATGTGTTTTATAGTGAGTAGGGGCTATGTGTTTTATAGTATTGAGTAGGGGCTATGTGTTTTATAGTATTGAGTAGGGGCTATGTGTTTTATAGTGTTGTGTAGGGGCTATGTGTTTTATAGTGAGTAGGGGCTATGTGTTTTATAGTATTGAGTAGGGGCTATGTGTTTTATAGTATTGAGTAGGGTCTATGTGTTTTATAGTGTTGTGTAGGGGCTATGTGTTTTATAGTGAGTAGGGGCTATGTGTTTTATAGTATTGAGTAGGGGCTATGTGTTTTATAGTATTGAGTAGGGGCTATGTGTTTTATAGTGAGTAGGGGCTATGTGTTTTATAGTATTGTGTAGGGGCTATGTGTTTTATAGTGAGTAGGGGCTATGTGTTTTATAGTGAGTAGGGGCTATGTGTTTTATAGTATTGAGTAGGGGCTATGTGTTTTATAGTATTGAGTAGGGGCTATGTGTTTTATAGTGAGTAGGGGCTATATGTTTTATAGTATTGAGTAGGGGCTATGTGTTTTATAGTATTGAGTAGGGGCTATGTGTTTTATAGTGAGTAGGGGCTATGTGTTTTATAGTATTGAGTAGGGGCTATGTGTTTTATAGTGAGTAGGGGCTATGTGTTTTATAGTATAGTGTGTAGGGGCTATGTGTTTTATAGTATTGAGTAGGGGCTATGTGTTTTATAGTATTGTGTGTAGGGGCTATGTGTTTTATAGTATAGTGAGTAGGGGCTATGTGTTTTATAGTATTGAGTAGGGGCTATGTGTTTTATAGTGAGTAGGGGCTATGTGTTTTATAGTATTGAGTAGGGGCTATGTGTTTTATAGTATTGAGTAGGGGCTATGTGTTTTATAGTATTGAGTAGGGGCTATATGTTTTATAGTGAGTAGGGGCTATGTGTTTTATAGTATTGAGTAGGGGCTATGTGTTTTATAGTGAGTAGGGGCTATGTGTTTTATAGTATTGAGTAGGGGCTATGTGTTTTATAGTATTGAGTAGGGGCTATGTGTTTTATAGTGTGTAGGGGCTATGTGTTTTATAGTATTGAGTAGGGGCTATGTGTTTTATAGTGTTGTGAGTAGGGGCTATGTGTTTTATAGTATTGAGTAGGGGCTATGTGTTTTATAGTGAGTAGGGGCTATGTGTTATATAGTATTGAGTAGGGGCTATGTGTTTTATAGTGAGTAGGGGCTATGTGTTTTATAGTATTGAGTAGGGGCTATGTGTTTTATAGTATTGAGTAGGGGCTATGTGTTTTATAGTATTGAGTAGGGGCTATGTGTTTTATAGTATTGAGTAGGGGCTATGTGTTTTATAGTATTGAGTAGGGTCTATGTGTTTTATAGTATTGAGTAGGGGCTATGTGTTTTATGGTATTGTGAGTAGGGGCTATGTGTTTTATAGTGAGTAGGGGCTATGTGTTTTATAGTGAGTAGGGGCTATGTGTTTTATAGTATTGTGAGTAGGGGCTATATGTTTTATAGTATTGAGTAGGGGCTATGTGTTTTATAGTATTGAGTAGGGGCTATGTGTTTTATAGTGAGTAGGGGCTATGTGTTTTATGGTATTGAGTAGGGGCTATGTGTTTTATAGTATTAAGTAGGGGCTATGTGTTTTATAGTAGTGAGTAGGGGCTATATGTTTTATAGTATTGAGTAGGGGCTATGTGTTTTATAGTGAGTAGGGGCTATGTGTTTTATAGTATTAAGTAGGGGATATGTGTTTTATAGTAGTGAGTAGGGGCTATATGTTTTATATTATTGAGTAGGGGCTATGTGTTTTATAGTATTGAGTAGGGGCTATGTGTTTCATAGTATTGTGAGTAGGGGCTATGTGTTTTATAGTATTGAGTAGGGGCTATGTGTTTTATAGTATTGAGTAGGGGCTATGTGTTTTATAGTATTGAGTAGGGGCTATGTGTTTTATAGTGAGTAGGGGCTATGTGTTTTATAGTATTGTGAGTAGGGGCTATGTGTTTTATAGTATTGAGTAGGGGCTATGTGTTTTATAGTATTGAGTAGGGGCTATGTGTTTTATAGTATTGAGTAGGGGCTATGTGTTTTATAGTATTGAGTAGGGTCTATGTGTTTTATAGTATTGAGTAGGGGCTATGTGTTTTATGGTATTGTGAGTAGGGGCTATGTGTTTTATAGTGAGTAGGGGCTATGTGTTTTATAGTATAGTGTGTAGGGGCTATGTGTTTTATAGTATTGAGTAGGGGCTATGTGTTTTACAGTAGTGAGTAGGGGCTATGTGTTTTATAGTATAGTGTGTAGGTGCTATGTGTTTTATAGTAGTGAGTAGGGGCTATGTGTTTTATAGTATTGTGTGTAGGGGCTATGTGTTTTATAGTATTGAGTAGGGGCTATGTGTTTTATAGTATTGTGTGTAGGGGCTATGTGTTTTATAGTATTGAGTAGGGGCTATGTGTTTTATAGTATTGTGTGTAGGGGCTATGTGTTTTATAGTATAGTGAGTAGGGGCTATGTGTTTTATAGTATTGAGTAGGGGCTATGTGTTTTATAGTGAGTAGGGGCTATGTGTTTTATAGTATTGAGTAGGGGCTATGTGTTTTATAGTATTGAGTAGGGGCTATGTGTTTTATAGTATTGAGTAGGGGCTATATGTTTTATAGTGAGTAGGGGCTATGTGTTTTATAGTATTGAGTAGGGGCTATGTGTTTTATAGTGAGTAGGGGCTATGTGTTTTATAGTATTGAGTAGGGGCTATGTGTTTTATAGTATTGAGTAGGGGCTATGTGTTTTATAGTGTGTAGGGGCTATGTGTTTTATAGTATTGAGTAGGGGCTATGTGTTTTATAGTGTTGTGAGTAGGGGCTATGTGTTTTATAGTATTGAGTAGGGGCTATGTGTTTTATAGTGAGTAGGGGCTATGTGTTATATAGTATTGAGTAGGGGCTATGTGTTTTATAGTGAGTAGGGGCTATGTGTTTTATAGTATTGAGTAGGGGCTATGTGTTTTATAGTATTGAGTAGGGGCTATGTGTTTTATAGTATTGAGTAGGGGCTATGTGTTTTATAGTATTGAGTAGGGGCTATGTGTTTTATAGTATTGAGTAGGGTCTATGTGTTTTATAGTATTGAGTAGGGGCTATGTGTTTTATGGTATTGTGAGTAGGGGCTATGTGTTTTATAGTGAGTAGGGGCTATGTGTTTTATAGTGAGTAGGGGCTATGTGTTTTATAGTATTGTGAGTAGGGGCTATATGTTTTATAGTATTGAGTAGGGGCTATGTGTTTTATAGTATTGAGTAGGGGCTATGTGTTTTATAGTGAGTAGGGGCTATGTGTTTTATGGTATTGAGTAGGGGCTATGTGTTTTATAGTATTAAGTAGGGGCTATGTGTTTTATAGTAGTGAGTAGGGGCTATATGTTTTATAGTATTGAGTAGGGGCTATGTGTTTTATAGTGAGTAGGGGCTATGTGTTTTATAGTATTAAGTAGGGGCTATGTGTTTTATAGTAGTGAGTAGGGGCTATATGTTTTATAGTATTGAGTAGGGGCTATGTGTTTTATAGTATTGAGTAGGGGCTATGTGTTTCATAGTATTGAGTAGGGGCTATGTGTTTTATAGTGAGTAGGGGCTATGTGTTTTATAGTATTGTGAGTAGGGGCTATGTGTTTTATAGTATTGAGTAGGGGCTATGTGTTTTATAGTATTGAGTAGGGGCTATGTGTTTTATAGTATTGAGTAGGGGCTATGTGTTTTATAGTATTGAGTAGGGTCTATGTGTTTTATAGTATTGAGTAGGGGCTATGTGTTTTATGGTATTGTGAGTAGGGGCTATGTGTTTTATAGTGAGTAGGGGCTATGTGTTTTATAGTATAGTGTGTAGGGGCTATGTGTTTTATAGTATTGAGTAGGGGCTATGTGTTTTACAGTAGTGAGTAGGGGCTATGTGTTTTATAGTATAGTGTGTAGGTGCTATGTGTTTTATAGTAGTGAGTAGGGGCTATGTGTTTTATAGTATTGTGTGTAGGGGCTATGTGTTTTATAGTATTGAGTAGGGGCTATGTGTTTTATAGTATTGTGTGTAGGGGCTATGTGTTTTATAGTATAGTGAGTAGGGGCTATGTGTTTTATAGTATTGAGTAGGGGCTATGTGTTTTATAGTGAGTAGGGGCTATGTGTTTTATAGTATTGAGTAGGGGCTATGTGTTTTATAGTATTGAGTAGGGGCTATGTGTTTTATAGTATTGAGTAGGGGCTATGTGTTTTATAGTATTGAGTAGGGGCTATGTGTTTTATAGTATTGAGTAGGGTCTATGTGTTTTATAGTATTGAGTAGGGGCTATGTGTTTTATGGTATTGTGAGTAGGGGCTATGTGTTTTATAGTGAGTAGGGGCTATGTGTTTTATAGTATAGTGTGTAGGGGCTATGTGTTTTATAGTATTGAGTAGGGGCTATGTGTTTTACAGTAGTGAGTAGGGGCTATGTGTTTTATAGTATAGTGTGTAGGTGCTATGTGTTTTATAGTAGTGAGTAGGGGCTATGTGTTTTATAGTATTGTGTGTAGGGGCTATGTGTTTTATAGTATTGAGTAGGGGCTATGTGTTTTATAGTATTGTGTGTAGGGGCTATGTGTTTTATAGTATTGAGTAGGGGCTATGTGTTTTATAGTATTGTGTGTAGGGGCTATGTGTTTTATAGTATAGTGAGTAGGGGCTATGTGTTTTATAGTATTGAGTAGGGGCTATGTGTTTTATAGTGAGTAGGGGCTATGTGTTTTATAGTATTGAGTAGGGGCTATGTGTTTTATAGTATTGAGTAGGGGCTATGTGTTTTATAGTATTGAGTAGGGGCAATATGTTTTATAGTGAGTAGGGGCTATGTGTTTTATAGTATTGAGTAGGGGCTATGTGTTTTATAGTGAGTAGGGGCTATGTGTTTTATAGTATTGAGTAGGGGCTATGTGTTTTATAGTATTGAGTAGGGGCTATGTGTTTTATAGTGTGTAGGGGCTATGTGTTTTATAGTATTGAGTAGGGGCTATGTGTTTTATAGTGTTGTGAGTAGGGGCTATGTGTTTTATAGTATTGAGTAGGGGCTATGTGTTTTATAGTGAGTAGGGGCTATGTGTTATATAGTATTGAGTAGGGGCTATGTGTTTTATAGTGAGTAGGGGCTATGTGTTTTATAGTATTGAGTAGGGGCTATGTGTTTTATAGTATTGAGTAGGGGCTATGTGTTTTATAGTATTGAGTAGGGGCTATGTGTTTTATAGTATTGAGTAGGGGCTATGTGTTTTATAGTATTGAGTAGGGTCTATGTGTTTTATAGTATTGAGTAGGGGCTATGTGTTTTATGGTATTGTGAGTAGGGGCTATGTGTTTTATAGTGAGTAGGGGCTATGTGTTTTATAGTGAGTAGGGGCTATGTGTTTTATAGTATTGTGAGTAGGGGCTATATGTTTTATAGTATTGAGTAGGGGCTATGTGTTTTATAGTATTGAGTAGGGGCTATGTGTTTTATAGTGAGTAGGGGCTATGTGTTTTATGGTATTGAGTAGGGGCTATGTGTTTTATAGTATTAAGTAGGGGCTATGTGTTTTATAGTAGTGAGTAGGGGCTATATGTTTTATAGTATTGAGTAGGGGCTATGTGTTTTATAGTGAGTAGGGGCTATGTGTTTTATAGTATTAAGTAGGGGCTATGTGTTTTATAGTAGTGAGTAGGGGCTATATGTTTTATAGTATTGAGTAGGGGCTTTGTGTTTTATAGTATTGAGTAGGGGCTATGTGTTTCATAGTATTGAGTAGGGGCTATGTGTTTTATAGTGAGTAGGGGCTATGTGTTTTATATTATTGTGAGTAGGGGCTATGTGTTTTATAGTATTGAGTAGGGGCTATGTGTTTTATAGTATTGAGTAGGGGCTATGTGTTTTATAGTATTGAGTAGGGGCTATGTGTTTTATAGTATTGAGTAGGGTCTATGTGTTTTATAGTATTGAGTAGGGGCTATGTGTTTTATGGTATTGTGAGTAGGGGCTATGTGTTTTATAGTGAGTAGGGGCTATGTGTTTTATAGTATAGTGTGTAGGGGCTATGTGTTTTATAGTATTGAGTAGGGGCTATGTGTTTTACAGTAGTGAGTAGGGGCTATGTGTTTTATAGTAGTGAGTAGGGGCTATGTGTTTTATAGTATTGTGTGTAGGGGCTATGTGTTTTATAGTATTGAGTAGGGGCTATGTGTTTTATAGTATTGTGTGTAGGGGCTATGTGTTTTATAGTATAGTGAGTAGGGGCTATGTGTTTTATAGTATTGAGTAGGGGCTATGTGTTTTATAGTGAGTAGGGGCTATGTGTTTTATAGTATTGAGTAGGGGCTATGTGTTTTATAGTATTGAGTAGGGGCTATGTGTTTTATAGTATTGAGTAGGGGCTATATGTTTTATAGTGAGTAGGGGCTATGTGTTTTTTAGTATTGAGTAGGGGCTATGTGTTTTATAGTGAGTAGGGGCTATGTGTTTTATAGTATTGAGTAGGGGCTATGTGTTTTATAGTATTGAGTAGGGGCTATGTGTTTTATAGTGTGTAGGGGCTATGTGTTTTATAGTATTGAGTAGGGGCTATGTGTTTTATAGTGTTGTGAGTAGGGGCTATGTGTTTTATAGTATTGAGTAGGGGCTATGTGTTTTATAGTGAGTAGGGGCTATGTGTTATATAGTATTGAGTAGGGGCTATGTGTTTTATAGTGAGTAGGGGCTATGTGTTTTATAGTATTGAGTAGGGGCTATGTGTTTTATAGTATTGAGTAGGGGCTATGTGTTTTATAGTATTGAGTAGGGGCTATGTGTTTTATAGTATTGAGTAGGGGCTATGTGTTTTATAGTATTGAGTAGGGTCTATGTGTTTTATAGTATTGAGTAGGGGCTATGTGTTTTATGGTATTGTGAGTAGGGGCTATGTGTTTTATAGTGAGTAGGGGCTATGTGTTTTATAGTGAGTAGGGGATATGTGTTTTATAGTATTGTGAGTAGGGGCTATATGTTTTATAGTATTGAGTAGGGGCTATGTGTTTTATAGTATTGAGTAGGGGCTATGTGTTTTATAGTGAGTAGGGGCTATGTGTTTTATGGTATTGAGTAGGGGCTATGTGTTTTATAGTATTAAGTAGGGGCTATGTGTTTTATAGTAGTGAGTAGGGGCTATTTGTTTTATAGTATTGAGTAGGGGCTATGTGTTTTATAGTGAGTAGGGGCTATGTGTTTTATAGTATTAAGTAGGGGCTATGTGTTTTATAGTATTGTGAGTAGGGGCTATATGTTTTATAGTATTGAGTAGGGGCTATGTGTTTTATAGTATTGAGTAGGGGCTATGTGTTTCATAGTATTGTGAGTAGGGGCTATGTGTTTTATAGTATTGAGTAGGGGCTATGTGTTTCATAGTATTGAGTAGGGGCTATGTGTTTTATAGTATTGAGTAGGGGCTATGTGTTTTATAGTGAGTAGGGGCTATGTGTTTTATAGTATTGTGAGTAGGGGCTATGTGTTTTATAGTATTGAGTAGGGGCTATGTGTTTTATAGTATTGAGTAGGGGCTATGTGTTTTATAGTATTGAGTAGGGGCTATGTGTTTTATAGTGAGTATGGGCTATGTGTTTTATAGTGAGTAGGGGCTATGTGTTTTATAGTATTGAGTAGGGGCTATGTGTTTTATAGTATTGAGTAGGGGCTATGTGTTTTATAGTATTGAGTAGGGGCTATGTGTTTTATAGTGTTGTGTGTAGGGGCTATGTGTTTTATAGTGAGTAGGGGCTATGTGTTTTATAGTATAGTGAGTAGGGGCTATGTGTTTTATAGTATTGAGTAGGGGCTATGTGTTTTATATTATTGAGTAGGGGCTATGTGTTTTATAGTATAGTGAGTAGGGGCTATGTGTTTTATAGTATTGAGTAGGGGCTATGTGTTTTATAGTATTGAGTAGGGGCTATGTGTTTTATAGTGTTGTGTGTAGGGGCTATGTGTTTTATAGTATAGTGAGTAGGGGCTATGTGTTTTATAGTATTGAGTAGGGGCTATGTGTTTTATAGTATTGAGTAGGGGCTATGTGTTTTATAGTGTTGTGTGTAGGGGCTATGTGTTTTATAGTGAGTAGGGGCTATGTGTTTTATAGTATAGTGAGTAGGGGCTATGTGTTTTATAGTATTGAGTAGGGGCTATGTGTTTTATAGTATTGAGTAGGGGCTATGTGTTTTATAGTATTGAGTAGGGGCTATGTGTTTTATAGTGAGTAGGGGCTATATGTTTTATAGTATTGAGTAGGGGCTATGTGTTTTATAGTATTGAGTAGGGGCTATGTATTTTATAGTATAGTGAGTAGGGGCTATGTGTTTTATAGTATTGAGTAGGGGCTATGTTTTTTATAGTATTGAGTAGGGGCTATGTGTTTTATAGTATTGTGAGTAGGGGCTATGTGTTTTATAGTATTGTGAGTAGGGGCTATGTATTTTATAGTATTGAGTAGGGGCTATATGTTTTATAGTATTGAGTAGGGGCTATGTGTTTTATAGTAGTGAGTAGGGGCTATGTGTTTTATAGTATTGAGTAGGGGCTATGTGTTTTATAGTGAGTAGGGGCTATGTGTTTTATAGTATTGAGTAGGGGCTATGTGTTTTATAGTGAATAGGGGCTATGTGTTTTATAGTGAGTAGGGGCTATATGTTTTATAGTGAGTAGGGGCTATGTGTTTTATAGTATTGAGTAGGGGCTATGTGTTTTATAGTAGTGAGTAGGGGCTATGTGTTTTATAGTGTTGTGAGTAGGGGCTATGTGTTTTATAGTATTGAGTAGGGGCTATGTGTTTTATAGTATTGAGTAGGGGCTATGTGTTTTATAGTGAGTAGGGGCTATGTGTTTTATATTATTGAGTAGGGGCTATGTGTTTTATAGTATTGAGTAGGGGCTATGTGTTTTATAGTATTGAGTAGGGGCTATGTGTTTTATAGTATTGAGTAGGGGCTATGTGTTTTATAGTGAGTAGGGGCTATGTGTTTTATAGTATTGAGTAGGGGCTATGTGTTTTATAGTGAGTAGGGGCTATGTGTTTTATAGTAAGTAGGGGCTATGTGTTTTATAGTATTGAGTAGGGGCTATGTGTTTTATAGTATTGAGTAGGGGCTATGTGTTTTATAGTATTGAGTAGGGGCTATGTGTTTTATAGTATTGTGAGTAGGGGCTAAATGTTTTATAGTATTGAGTAGGGGCTATGTGTTTTATAGTGAGTAGGGGCTATGTGTTTTATAGTGAGTAGGGGCTATATGTTTTATAGTGAGTAGGGGCTATGTGTTTTATAGTATTGAGTAGGGGCTATGTGTTTTATAGTAGTGAGTAGGGGCTATGTGTTTTATAGTGTTGTGAGTAGGGGCTATGTGTTTTATAGTATTGAGTAGGGGCTATGTGTTTTATAGTATTGAGTAGGGGCTATGTGTTTTATAGTATTGAGTAGGGGCTATGTGTTTTATAGTGAGTAGGGGCTATGTGTTTTATAGTATTGAGTAGGGGCTATGTGTTTTATAGTATTGAGTAGGGGCTATGTGTTTATAGTATTGAGTAGGGGCTATGTGTTTTATAGTATTGAGTAGGGGCTATGTGTTTTATAGTATTGAGTAGGGGCTATATGTTTTATAGTAGTGAGTAGGGGCAATGTGTTTTATAGTGAGTAGGGGCTATGTGTTTTATAGTAAGTAGGGGCTATGTGTTTTATAGTATTGAGTAGGGGCTATGTGTTTTATAGTATTGAGTAGGGGCTATGTGTTTTATAGTATTGAGTAGGGGCTATGTGTTTTATAGTATTGTGAGTAGGGGCTATATGTTTTATAGTATTGAGTAGGGGCTATGTGTTTTATAGTATTGAGTAGGGGCTATGTGTTTTATAGTGAGTAGGGGCTATGTGTTTTATAGTGAGTAGGTGCTATGTGTTTTATAGTGAGTAGGGGCTATGTGTTTTATAGTGAGTAGGGGCTATGTGTTTTATAGTATTGAGTAGGGGCTATGTGTTTTATAGTGAGTAGGGGCTATATGTTTTATATTAGTGAGTAGGGGCTATGTGTTTTATAGTATTGAGTAGGGGCTATGTGTTTTATAGTGAGTAGGGGCTATATGTTTTGTAGTAGTGAGTAGGGGCTATGTGTTTTATAGTAGTGAGTAGGGGCTATGTGTTTTATAGTATTGAGTAGGGGCTATGTGTTTTATAGTGAGTAGGGGCTATATGTTTTATAGTAGTGAGTAGGGGCTATGTGTTTTATAGTGAGTAGGGGCTATATGTTTTATAGTGAGTAGGGGCTATGTGTTTTATAGTGAGTAGGGGCTATGTGTTTTATAGTGAGTAGGGGCTATGTGTTTTATAGTGAGTAGGGGCTATGTGTTTTATAGTATTGAGTAATGGCTATGTGTTTCATATTATTGAGTAGGGGCTATGTGTTTTATAGTATTGAGTAGGGGCTATGTGTTTTATTGTGAGTAGGGGCTATGTGTTTTATAGTATTGAGTAAGGGCTATGTGTTTCATAGTAGTGAGTAGGGGCTATGTGTTTTATAGTATTGTGTAGGGGCTATGTGTTTTATAGTATTGAGTAGGGGCTATGTGTTTTATAGTATTGAGTAGGGGCTATGTGTTTTATAGTGAGTAGGGGCTATGTGTTTTATAGTATAGTGAGTAGGGGCTATGTGTTTTATAGTGAGTAGGGGCTATGTGTTTTATAGTGAGTAGGGGCTATGTGTTTTATAGTATTGTGAGTAGGGGCTATGTGTTTTATAGTGAGTAGGGGCTATGTGTTTTATAGTGAGTAGGGGCTATGTGTTTTATAGTGAGTAGGGGCTATGTGTTTTATAGTGAGTAGGGGCTATGTGTTTTATAGTATTGAGTAATGGCTATGTGTTTCATATTATTGAGTAGGGGCTATGTGTTTTATAGTATTGAGTAGGGGCTATGTGTTTTATTGTGAGTAGGGGCTATGTGTTTTATAGTATAGTGAGTAGGGGCTATGTGTTTTATAGTGAGTAGGGGCTATGTGTTTTATAGTGAGTAGGGGCTATGTGTTTTATAGTATTGTGAGTAGGGGCTATATGTTTTATAGTATTGAGTAGGGGCTATGTGTTTTATAGTATTGTGAGTAGGGGCTATATGTTTTATAGTATTGAGTAGGGGCTATGTGTTTTATAGTATAGTGAGTAGGGGCTATGTGTTTTATAGTATTGAGTAGGGGCTATGTGTTCTATAGTATTGAGTAGGGGCTATATGTTTTATAGTATTGAGTAGGGGCTATGTGTTTTATAGTATTGAGTAGGGGCTATGTGTTTTATAGTATTGAGTAGGGGCTATGTGTTTTATAGTATTGAGTAGGGGCTATGTGTTTTATAGTGAGTAGGGGCTATGTGTTTTATAGTATTGAGTAGGGGCTATTTGTTTTATAGTATTGAGTAGGGGCTATGTGTTTTATAGTGAGTAGGGGCTATATGTTTTATAGTATTGAGTAGGGGCTATGTGTTTTATAGTATTGAGTAGGGGCTATGTGTTTTATAGTGAGTAGGGGCTATGTGTTTTATAGTATAGTGAGTAGGGGCTATGTGTTTTATAGTAGTGAGTAGGGGCTATGTGTTTTATAGTATTGAGTAGGGGCTATGTGTTTTATAGTGAGTAGGGGCTATATGTTTTATAGTGAGTAGGGGCTATGTGTTTTATAGTATAGTGAGTAGGGGCTATATGTTTTATAGTATTGAGTAGGGGCTATGTGTGTTTTATAGTGAGTAGGGGCTATGTGTTTTATAGTATTGAGTAGGGGCTATGTGTTTTATAGTGAGTAGGGGCTATGTGTTTTATAGTAGTGAGTAGGGGCTATGTGTTTTATAGTATTGAGTAGGGGCTATGTGTTTTATAGTATTGAGTAGGGGCTATGTGTTTTATAGTATTGAGTAGGGGCTATGTGTTTTATAGTATTGAGTAGGGGCTATGTGTTTTATAGTATTGAGTAGGGGCTATGTGTTTCATAGTATTGAGTAGGGGCTACGATTTTTATAGTATTGAGTATGGGCTGTGTTTTATAGTATTGAGTAGGGGCTATGTGTTTCATAGTATTGAGTAGGGGCTATGAGTTTTATAGTATTGAGTAGGGGCTATGTGTTTTATAGTATTGAGTAGGGGCTATGTGTTTTATAGTATTGAGTAGGGGCTATGTGTTTTATAGTATAGTGAGTAGGGGCTATGTGTTTTATAGTATTGAGTAGGGGCTATGTGTTTTATAGTATAGTGAGTAGGGGCTATGTGTTTTATAGTATCGAGTAGGGGCTATGTGTTTTATAGTATTGTGTAGGGGCTATGTGTTTTATAGTGAGTAGGGGCTATGTGTTTTAGTTTTTAAGTAAAACACATAGTGTATTGTGTTGGCTAGGGATAAGGATGAGGGTAAGTTACACAATGTGTTTGTACAGAATACATGCACAACAGTAGCAGGAAAGTGGTACATGCTGGAACAGCTATAACTGCAGGGACAACGTTAACAGAACCACGGGATAAACAACTCTTCATCTGACAAGTGAGGTTTCTGACAGCATTCCGTTTGACTCACTACCTAACATCCGGGGTCGGCAGCGTAGCCTAGTGGTTAGAGTGTTGGACTAGTAACCAAAAGGTTGCAAGATCAAATCCCCGAGCTGACAAGGTACAAAATCTGTCATTCTGCCCCTGAACAAGGCAGTTAAGCTGTGTTCCTAGGCCTTCAGTGAAAATAATATTTTTTTTTATTAACTGACTTGCCTAGTTAAATAAAAAATAGAGACTTCACAAAGGCATCACACCCCTTGTCTTATTCCACATTTTGTTGTGTTACATCCTGAATTTAAAATTGATTCAATAGATTTTTTTAGTTGTTGACACAATAGCCCCCAAAAATGTCAAAGTGAAATTATATTTTTTACAAATGTTTACAAATGAATTACAAAATGAAAAGCTGAAATGTCTTGAGACATTAAGTATTTAACCCCTTTGTTATGGCGATGCCTCAATACGTTCTGGACAAAAAATGTGCTTAAGAAATCACATAATAACTCACTGTGAGTGCAATAATAGTGGTAAACATAATTGAATCCCACACATACAATTATCTGTATGTTGAGCAGTGAATTTCAAACACATTTTTAACCGCGTAGACCAGGGAGGTTTTCCAATGCCTTGCACAGAAAGACACGTATTGGTAGATGGGCAAAAACAAAACAAAAAAAAAGCAGACATTTAATATCCCTTTGAGCATGATGAAGTTATTGATCACAATGTGTATGGTGTATCAATACACCAAGTCACTACAAAGATACAGGCGTCCTTAAAAAACTTAGTTACCGGAGAGGAAGGAAAACTCTCATGGCTTTCACCATGACGCCGGCCAATGGTGACTTTAAAACAGTTACAGAGTTTAATGGCTGTGATAGGAGAAAACTGAGGATGAATCAACAACATTGTAGTTACTCCACAATTCTAACCTCATTTACAAAGTGAAAAGAAGGAAGCTTGTACAGAATACAAAATACTACAAAACATGCATCCTGTTTGCAGCTAAGGCACTAAAGTAAAACTGATTTTCTTTCGACAAAATAAATTTACTTGATTTCCTGAATACAACGTGTTATGTTTGCGACAAATCCAACACAATAAGATCATTGAGTACCACTCTTCATACTGTATGTAAACTTCCGACTGTAAACTTCCGACTGTAAACTGTATGTTCAAGCATGGTGGTGGCTGCATCATGTTATGGGTATGCTTGTCATTGCCAAGGACTAGTGAGTTTTTTTAGGACTAAAATAAACGGAATAGATCTAAGCACAGGCAAAGACGACATTGAATGTTAATGAGTGGCCTCGTTATAGTTTTGACTTAAAATCAACTTGTAAATCTATGGCAAGACTTGATCATTGCTAGACAGCCATTTCCAACAACCAACTTGCCGGGGCTTGAAGAATTTTTTTAATAATAATGTGCAAATATTGTACAATCCAGGTGAGCAAAGCTCTTAGAGACTTACCCAGAAAGACTCACAGCTGTAATCACTGCCAAAGGTGATTCTAACATGTATTGACTCAGGGGGTGTATGAATACTTATGGAAAATAGATCTTTCTGTATTTAAATATCAATACATTTGCAACATTTTCTGAAAACATTTTTTCACTTTGTCATTGTGGGGTATTGCGTGTATGTCCCTCTTCTTCACCCTCTCCCTATCTTCTTCACCCTCTCTCCATCTTCTTCACCCTCTCTCCATCTTCTTCACCCTCTCTCCATCTCCTTCACCGTCTCTCCATCTCCTTCACCCTCTCTCCATCGTCTTCACCCTCTCTCCATCTCCTTCACCCTCTCTCCATTTCCTTCACCCTCTCTCCATCTCCTTCACCCTCTCCATCTCCTTCACCCTCTCTCCATCTCCTTCACCCTCTCTCCATCTCCTTCACCCTAACCTTCACCATCTCCATCTCATTCACCCTCTCTCCATCTCCTTCACCCTCTCCCTATCCTTCAACCTCTCCCTGTCCTTCCCCAATCTCTCAATCTCCTTCACCCTTTCCGTCTACTTCAACCTCTCCCTCTCCTTCACCATCTCTCCATCACCTTCACCCTCTCCCTATCCTTCACCCTCTCCCTATCCTTCAACCTCTCCCCATCTCCTTCACCCTCTCCCTCTCTCCTTCACCCTTTCTGTCTCTCCGTCTCCTTCACCCACACCTTCACCCTCTCCCTCTCCTTCACCCTCACCCTTTCCTTCACCCTCTCCCTCACCCTTTCCTTCACCCTCTCCCTCTCTCCTTCACCCTTTCCTTCACCCTCTCCCTCGCTCTCTCTCTTTCACCCTCTCCCTTTCTCCGTCTCCTTCACCCACACATTCACCCTCTCCCTCACCCTTTCCTTCACCCTCTCCCTCGCTCCCTCTCTTTCACCCTCTCCCTCTCTCGGTCTCCTTCTTCCTCTCCCCCTCTCTTTCACCCTCCCCATTCTCTATTGGTATGCATTAGCCCCCTCAAATGACAGATAGGTTTAACACAAAACAGTACAGCATCATCATGTGAGCGAGGTAAATTGACATTACTTTGCATATTATGGTCTGACGAAGTCCTTGCCATAATGATTTCTTCTACTTTTATAAGGATGCCAGTCAATGTATACCTATATTACACAGTCACTGTTACCGCGGCAATTATCATGCTAAACGTGTTGATGCATAATGCTGCCTTTTATTCACACAAAAACAATTTTTCAGCATTGGAGGTTCACAAATGACTGACAGCAGAATATTGGCTTAAGTAACAGAACAGCATTAGATTTTTCATAAATTCTTAAACAAATAAAATAGTATATGTATATATATATATATATATTTTTTTTTTAGAAAGACAATAAGCAGTTTGCTGTTCTAAGTAGCCGGATAAGCTCATAGGCGCTTGAGGCAGCTTGATGTACAAGTACAGGACTCTAGTCTATCTCCTGTATCTGTAGTGTGAGACAGGACGCTAGTCTATCTTCTGTTTCTGTAGTGTGAGACAGGATGCTAGTCTATCTTCTGTTTCTGTAGTGTGAGACAGGATGCTAGTCTATCTTCTGTTTCTGTAGTGTGAGACAGGACACTAGTCTATCTCCTGTATCTGTAGTGTGAGACAGGACGCTAGTCTATCTTCTGTATTTGTAGTGTGAGACAGGAAGCTAGTCTATCTTCTGTATCTGTAGTGTGAGACAGGAAGCTAGTCTATCTCCTGTATCTGTAGTGTGAGACAGGATGCTAGTCTATCTCCTGTTTCTGTAGTGTGAGACAGGGCGCTAGTCTATCTCCTGTATCTGTAGTGTGAGACAGGATGCTAGTCTATCTCCTGTATCTGTAGTGTGAGACAGGATGCTAGTCTATCTCCTGTATCTGTAGTGTGAGACACGATGCTAGTCTATCTCCTGTATCTGTAGTGTGAGACAGGAAGCTAGTCTATCTCCTGTATCTGTAGTGTGAGACAGGACGCTAGTCTATCTCCTGTATCTGTAGTGTGAGACAGGAAGCTAGTCTATCTCCTGTATCTGTAGTGTGAGACAGGACGCTAGTCTATCTTCTGTATCTGTAGTGTGAGACAGGAAGCTAGTCTATCACCTGTTTCTGTAGTGTGAGGCAGCTTGATGTACAAGTACAGGACAGGACACTAGTCTATCTCTTGTTTCTAGGGCGAGGCAGCTGTATGTACAAGTACACCCCCTGGATAGAACGCTAGTCTATCTCCTGTTTCTGTAGTGTGAAGCAGCTTGTCGTCCCCCCCCGCCCCCCCCCCCCCCTCCCTCCCTCCCCATTGGACAGGACACTAGTCTACTGCAGAGCCATTCCCCCAAATCTATCTCTTTAATGCTGAGTGCCAAGCAGAGACGCATCGGGTCCCATTCTTAAAGTCTTTGGAATGACTCGGCCGGGGATCACACTTACAACCTTCCAATCTCATCGAGTTGAGTTGCATGCATGAGCTTGTTTTAATTCATTCTTAATTAAATCAAATGCGATATGTTCTTTTTAAAGAAAGTCAATGAGCTGTTAAGTTAGTACAACAAAAAAATGTCAATACCCCACAATTTCTCCATAAATTGCTATTATTAATTTATCTGCATTAGGATAGGTATCATTCATTTCAGGTTCCAGGGCACCCTTTACACGTATGACTTCCCAAAGCCTCATACAGTTAGAGAGGAGCCAAGGCAAAGACAGAGACAGAGAAAGAGAGAGTTGTAAAGAATGTGTGAGAGAGAGATAGAGAGAGAGAGAGAGAGAGAGAGAGAGAGAGAGAGCGAGAGAGAGAGAGCGAGAGAGCGAGAGAGAGAGAGAGAGAGAGAGAGAGAGAGAGAGAGAGAGAGAGAGAGAGAGAGAGAGAGAGAGAGAGAGAGAGAGATGCAGAGGGATGGAAAGAGTATGTGAGAGAAAGATAGAGATAGAGCGAGAGAGAGAGAGCTGCAGAGGGATACCCGGGACCAGATGGTGCTCTATGGGGACACATGACAGAGGACGAGGCAGGAGAGACGGCAGACTGCTGTGGATTCTCTAGCATGAACAGGGAATAGTGTCTGTTTCCCCAATGGCACTCTATGACCTATATAGTGCACGACTTTAGACCGGTTTTACTTTAGTGCCTTATTGCAGACAGGATGCATGTTTTGTAATATTTGTTTATTATTCTGTACAGGCCTCCTTCTTTTCACTCTGTCATTTAGGTTAGTATTGTGGAGTAACTACAATGTTGTTGATCCATCCTCAGTGTTCTCCTATCACAGCCATTAGACCAGGGACTTTTTATCCCTCGACCCCCATTTTAATTTCTGAAAATTCTTGCCACCCCAACCATGTGAAAATAATGATGTAATTAACAGCCAATGGCATTCAATAGAAGAAGAAAAAATTCTAACAGTATTTCTGATTGTCTTCTCAACTCACCATCACATACTTTTAATGTGTGTGTGTGGGGGGGCGGCTATGACAGTCAATTGCAAATTAGTCTGACCTAATGTCTCTTATCTCACCACCGCTAATGAGATGGGTGCGCTGGATTCATGTCGCTTCGGAGCTTCTCAAAGTCAGCGGGTCGACAGTGTGTACCTCATCTCTCCCGTTTCACATCCAACCTAGATGGATTTCTGGTTTTAATAATGCAGACAAGAGCACTGAATCCAGCTTCACACAGATATGAGCTGGCACGCGTGAGTTTTATGGTCATTTCAAGAAAAACTGGGAACTCCCCAGAAAATATGAAGTCAAATCATGACGTCGGTGATCTTCAGGTCAGAGCGCTAGAAAAAGGCCAGAGTTCCTGAGTTGGAATTCCGAGTTGGATGACTGTGAAAAAAATGTGAAATCCCAGTCAGAGTTAGTTTCTTTCCCAGTTCCCGGTTGTTTTCAATGCACTGAAGTCGGAAGTCAGAGATTTCCGAGTTCCCAGTTCCGAGTTCCCAGTTCCGAGTTCCCAGTTCCGAGTTCCCAGTTCCGAGTTCCCAGTTGTCTTAATTAAGGAAGACGGCAGGGTGTTCCTTTGAGTCAGGAACTAAAACTCCTCCATAGTGACCCGTGAATGTGTTGTCTGCAGCATTCGGTCACGACAGCTCGATCAGCTGTTTGATTTTCACTAACCGGTATGTCAACTGAGCCAGGATCACAGTCAAACGGATTGGGAAGCAGGTCCCAAAGTATCTCTTCCAAGTGTTGGAGGTCAGCAGTCGTCCACTCTTGTGGGACACTTACTAATGCTGTTTTCTGTTATTTTATTTTCATTACAAAGAAAGTCAAACCAAGTCTGTTTCTTTTACATCCATTGTGAAGGACAACAGTTCCTCTCGCAATGCGAAAAATCTTTCCAATAATCCCCCTTTCGATAAACACCAACCCTTGGTGATCCCATTACTCCACGTAGTTTTGAGAACAGGCGTGTACGCAGTGGAATGTGGTTTGATGTAGTTTACAATCAAAGTTACCTGCTGCAGTATATCACACGAGTTCTGTGCTCAGCTCTTTTGCCGCCAGTTGCTCTCGGTGTATCACACATCATGTCAGTAGCAGACACATTCATAACTAGAGTGTAAAGAGGTCTGCCCTCCGCCCCAACATAGATGAACCCCCACCTGTTTCAAAAGCGTACCATTCGATCCCATATGCAATCTGTTTTTTTTGTTGTCAATATAGTCACTCAGCACACTGAACATTCCTTATGCTGCTTCATGCTGGGGAATCGTGAGCCAGAACTATATGCCCACGTGACTAGTATCCTCTGACATGTAGCGAACAAAAGTCAATACACGGGCATCTCAGCCCTCACAGCTAACGCCCGTTCGGATAGCATAAGATGGGAAGTTTTTGAGTCATTCAGTAAGTTTCCTCTTGATTGCTCAGCAATACCATACATCCTTAATTGAACAGTGTTTCCTGTATATGAAAAAGTTATTTCTGTGAGATTCTGTGCCTCCCAAACGCATTGTTTTTGGCTGATAATATCAAAGTTTCTGCAATAATGTGTGGTTTCATAGCGTAACCATTCACCAGGGACAAGTGCAGCCTTTTCCCTCTGATCAGAGGGTGTTCTCGGGTTAAATGATATACTTTATAATTTACTTTTTAATAATTGTCATTTAGATTTTCAAGGTTAACCACATTACAATGATTTTTATGACACACATTTTTCAGGATGTAGGTAATTCTCACGTGACCCAATTTTCACATCAGGCAAACCCACATGGGGTCGCGACCACTAGCTTGGGAACTGCTGCATTAAACTCTGTAATTGTTTTAAAGTCACATGGGGCTGCGACCACTAGCTTGGGAACTGCCGCATTAAACTCTGTAATTGTTTTAAAGTCACATGGGGCTGCGACCACTAGCTTGGGAATTGCCGCATTAAACTCTGTAATTGTTTTAAAGTCACATGGGGTCGCGACCACTAGCTTGGGAACTGCCGCATTAAACTCTGTAATTGTTTTAAAGTCACATGGGGCCGCGACCACTAGCTTGGGAATTGCCGCATTAAACTCTGTAATTGTTTTAAAGTCACATGGGGTCGCGACCACTAGCTTGGGAACTGCAGCATTAAACTCTGTAATTGTTTTAAAGTCACATGGGGTCGCGACCACTAGCTTGGGGACTGCAGCATTAAACTCTGTAATTGTTTTAAAGTCACCTTTGGGCTCATGGTGAAATCCCTGAGTTAAGAAGGACGCCTGTATCTTTTGTAGTGACTGGGTGTATTGACAACAGCATCCAAAGTGGAATTAATAACTTCCTCATGCTCAAAGAGATATTCACTTTTTTTCTCTCCACCCATCTACCAACAGGTACTTTTCTTTGCGAGGTCATTGGAAAACCTCCCTGGTCTTTGTGGTTGAATATGTGTTTATAAATTCACTGTACAACTCAGGGACCTTACGGATACTTTGATGTGTGGGGTAGAGAATGTAGGAAGTCATTCAAATATCATGTTACACACTATTATTGCACACAGAGTGAGTCCATGCAACTTATTATGTGACTTGATAAGCACATTTTTACTCCTGGACATATTGAGGCTTGCCATGACAAAGGGATTAAATAGTTATATATTTTTTTTACTAATTTGTAAAACTTCAGAGAAACATTATTCCACTTTGACATTACGGGGTATTGTGTGTAGGCCAGCGACCCAAAACATCTACACGTAAATCACTTTTAAATTCAGGCTGTAACACAACAAAATGTGGGAAAAACTCAAGGGGTTTGAAAACTTTCTGAAGGCTCTGCAGGTGGAAAAAAAAGTAAAGTAATCAGCATAGTGATTAAAAGGTGGCTTCCCACTGACCAGGAGAAGTATTGTCTTGGGCATCCCATAAACATGGATACCAGGGTGATGGGTGAGGGCCCTGAAGCTATGTGTACATCATGCTTGGTTTGAATATATTACTTAATGTGCTCTCTATGGGTAAAAATACCTTACCTTTTCTGTCATTATCATCAATGTTCTAATCTGTAAACCTATATCATCAATGTTCTAATCTGTAAACCTATGCCTAAATCCACAGTACCATATGTTAAACACTAAGACCCTTTTTAAGTAAATGTGACACATTAAAGATCTGTAGGATATTGTGCTGATTTACTGATGGTGTCAGAGTGGCGGTGATTTAGGTGTGTTTACTTGGTGTTAGGTTCATTGGGTGCAAAACAACAGGAGTGGTAGGCTAGCTTCTTGCTAGCACGTTCCAAATACAATGGGTAGGGTGCTCAGGCAGTATGATCCATAGCAGGGCTCTCTAACCATGTTCCAGGAAAGATACCCTCCTGTACGGTTTAACTCCAACCCTGTTCCTGGAAAGAAACCCTCCTGTAGGGTTTAACTCCAACCCTGTTCCTGGAGAGATACCCTCCTGTAGGTTTTAACTCCAACCCTGTTCCTGGAGAGATACCCTCCTGTAGGTTTTAACTCCAACCCTGTTCCTAGAGAGATACCCTCCTGTAGGTTTTAACTCCAACCCTGTTCCTGGAGAGATACCCTCCTGTAGGGTTTAACTCCAACCCTGTTCCTGGAGAGATACCCTCCTGTAGGGTTTAACTCCAACCCTGTTCCTGGAAAGATACCCTCCTGTAGGTTTTAACTCCAACCCTGTTCCTGGAGAGAAACCCTCCTGTAGGTTTACACTCTAACCCTGTTCCTGGAGAGAGACCCTCCTGTAGGTTTACACTCCAACCCTGTTCCTGGAGAGATACCCTCCTGTAGGTTTACACTCCAACCCTGTTCCTGGAGAGATACCCTCCTGTAGGTTTACACTCTAACCCTGTTCCTGGAGAGAGACCCTCCTGTAGGTTTACACTCTAACCCTGTTCCTGGAGAGATACCTTCCTGTAGGTTTACACTCTAACCCTGTTCCTGGAGAGAGACCCTCCTGTAGGTTTACACTCTAACCCTGTTCCTGGAGAGATACATTCCTGTAGGTTTACACTCTAACCCTGTTCCTGGAGAGAGACCCTCCTGTAGGTTTACACTCTAACCCTGTTCCTGGAGAGAAACCCTCCTGTAGGTTTACACTCTAACCCTGTTCCTGGAGAGATACCTTCCTGTAGATTTTCCTCTCCAACCCCAGTTGTAACTAACCTGGCTCAGTTTATCAACCAGGTAATTATTAGAATCGTGTGCGCTAGATCAGGGTTGGAGTGAAAACCTGCAGGGCTGGGGAGTCCTGTTCAATAGTGAGGCAGCCCAAGGACTGAGTTTGGGAAACTATATTTCTGCCGGTCAATTGCACTGAAATATTCTGCTTCTTTTATCTCTCCCATGTGAAAGTTATGAGTGAATTTCGAAAGGTTATGATACGTAGCTAGCTGGAGGAAAACCCATTGGCTTTTTCCTCTCCTCTCCTCTCCTCTCCTCTCCTCTCCTCTCCTCTCCTCTCCTCTCCTCTCCTCTCCTCTCCTCTCCTCTCCTCACCCCTTCCCTCTCCTCTCCTCTCGTCTCCTCCCATCTCTTCTCCTCTTCCAGACTTCAAAGAACGAGAACAAGGTCATAGCAAAAAGTTAAAGATGAATTTCATCTTACCTGAGAATTAGCCTGTTGGGAGAAAACATGATTTAAATGGTAGTGAATAGAAGAACACAGATCCCCATCAGCTTTGTGTTATACTGTTTACAGCTGTGTGTGTGTGTGTGTGTGTGTGTGTGTGTGTGTGTGTGTGTGTGTGTGTGTGTGTGTGTGTGTGTGTGTGTGTGTGTGTGTGTGTGTGTGTGTGTGTGTGTGTGTGTGTGTGTGTGTGTGTGTGTGTGTGTGTGTGTGTGTGTGTTTGCGTGGGTACAGCGTTACTCTGTGCTCAGAACACCCTGGAGTTAAATCCAAGTCATAAATTCAAATTGGGGTTATTTTTTTTCCCAGTCATTCCATGACTATATACTGGAGAGGCTCTGATAATCAACAGTTTTCATTAGATTGTGAAGGTCGATGCTTTGCAGTTTTTGTCATGCCAGTAGCCATGCACAGTGGGAAGATAGATAGCATATGAATAACAGAAACCATGGTTACACCTTGTATTAAAATGCGGTTGTCGTTATCCAATCAACTGTTGTCTGTATTGTGACCAGATTCCCTGATTCCTTCCTGTATGCAAATTCATTCAATCTGCCTTGGACCGTTCGTATGACACAAGCTGTATGAAATCGACAGAAAACAGCACACTTTAATTGTCAATAGTTTTACATTCATCATTACAGCCTGTATTTGATATCCAGCTGTTTACGACTGGGTATAATCGGCTACTGTCCCCGATATCCTCCAGCTGTCCACAGCTGTACGAATACATTGTATTTCATATATCCTCCTGTTTTAAAAACGGTAAAACAGCTTTTGTAGCCCTAAGAGCATTGGTTGTGTTTAGGCACGTCGAATTAGAAAACCAAAAGTTTGTATTTTGAAGGACCTTTAATATATAATATCCTTATAGCAAGACACTTGGTCAAAATATGAAAATAGTAAATAGCTACGTGTCTTTACACGTCAGTTTGGACATATTTTGCACTGTATTGCTAGCAATTTGTCTGGAAAATGCTCAAAGACACACAATACATTACACGACGGGTGGTTTGGAATTCCCATTGTTAGAGCCTATTCTGCACATGATATAACGACCCGATATAGAGGGCAAGTCAGCCCTTTTACCTATGACTGTATTCGTGATACAGCAGTGCATCTTGTGTCTAATTGCTTTAAAATAACATTTATCAACATTTTAAAATATCAATGAATAACATATTTTAATTAAAAAACTTTTTTTTTGGATGAATCAAATTCATACAATTTCAATCTTCCACCAGAAGAGATAGTGCAGAAAGAAATATGGCTGTCAGTTCTATTGGTCATGTTGCTACAGATGCGACCCGGTCGCTAATTATTTTTGCATAGTTGCTATGCGAAAGGACGGGTCATCCGTTCAAAACAAAATAGTTGCTATGCGAAAGGACAGGTTGTCCGTTCAAAACAAAATGGTTGCTATGCAGGCTGGTCATGTTCTTGTCATGTTCTTGCTAGCTAGCCAACTTTAGCTAACTCAGTCAGGTTGCCTATTGAACCTGGAATGACAGTACACAAGCTGCATGTTCCTGTGTCACAGCATTATTTCTCTTGGCATATACTTGGATATGTACACTACTGTTGAAAAGTTTGGGGTCCTTGTTTTGAAAGAAAAACACATTTTCGTCCCGCTTTTCAAAACTACACGCTATGCTTATATTAACCCCCTGTACCTAACAAAATGTACCTAATATTAACCCCCCCCCCTGTACCAGACTAAATGGCAGGCTAATATTAACCCCCTGTACCAAACTAAATGCTAGGCTAATATTAATTAACCCCCCCGTACCAAACTAAATGCTAGGCTAATATTACCCCCCCCCCCCCGTACCAAACTAAATGCTAGGCTAATATTAACCCCCCCTGTACCAAACTAAATGCTAGGTTTATATTAACCTCCCCCCCGTACCAAACTTAATGCTAGACTAATATTAACCCCCCCTGTACCAAACTAAATGCTAGGCTAACATTAACCCCTGCTAGGCTATTATTACCCCCCCCCCGTACCAAACGAAATGCTAGGTTTATATTAACCCCCCTGTACCAAACTGAATGCTAGGCTAATATTAACCCCCCCTGTACCAAACTAAATGCTAGGTTTATATTAACCCCCCTGTACCAGTCTAAATGCTATGCTAATATTACCCCCCCCCCCCCCCCCCCCCGTACCAAACTAAATGCTAGGCTAATATTAACCCCCCCCGTACCAAACTAAATGCTAGGTTTATATTAACCTCCGCCCCGTATAAAACTAAATGCTAGGTTTATATTAACCCCCCTGTACCAAACTGAATGCTAGGTTTATACTAACCCCCCTGTAACAAACTAAATGCTAGGCTAGAAGCAAGGGGAAATATTGACAGCAACATCAACATGATATTCTGATGGAGGAGCAGTGGTCATTTTCAGATGGAACTGTGAGCAGCCATATGTGTGTCTGTGACGGCCAACACAGCATGGCTTGGAACGCTGCTCGTCCAATCATCATCCAGGATCCAAACAACCAGTTTTTTAATAGACAACACACACATGGCCAGTATCTTCATAAAAGTTGAATTGTTCACGTCAATACCTAGCAACGCACAAATACTAATACAACTACTACTACTACTACTACCACTACTACTACTACTACTACTACTACTACTAGCGCTACTACTTCTACTACTACCACTACTGCTACTACTATTATTACTACTGCTACTACTACTATTACTACCACTACTACTGCTACTACTACTACCGCTACAACTGCTACCACTACCACTACTACTAATACTACTACTACTACTACTACTACTACTATTACTACTACCGCTACCACTTCTACCACTACTGCTACTACCACTACTACTACCGCTACTACTACTACCACTACTACCACTACTACCGTTACTGCTACTACTACTACTACTGCTACTACTAATACTACTACCACTACTACCGCTACTGCTACTACTACTACTACTACTACTACTACCGCTACTACTACCGCTACTACTACTACTACTACTACTACTACTACTACTACTATTACTACCACTACCACTACTACTACTACTACTACTACTACTACCACTACTACTACTACTACTACTACCACTACTGCTACTACTACCACTACTACTACTACTACTACTACTACCGATACTACTACTACTAATACTACTGCTACTACTACCACTACCACTACTACTACTAATACTGCTACTACTACTACTACCACTACTACTGCTACCACTACTACCGCTACTACCACTACTACTACTGCTACTACTACTACTAGTACCGCTACTACTACTACCGCTACTACTACTACCGCTACTACTACTACTACCGCTACTACTACTACTACTACTACTACTACTACTACTACTACTACTACTACTACTACTACCACTACTACTACCACTTCCACTAGCACTACTACCGCTACTACCACTACCACTACTACTACTGCTACTACTACTACCACTACTACTACTACCGCTACTACTACTACTACCGCTACTACTACTACTACTACTACCGCTACTACCGCTACTACTTCTACTACCGCTACTACTACTACTAATACTACCGCTACTACTACTACTACTACTACTACTACTACTACTACTACTACTACTACTACTACTACTACTACTACTACTACTACTACTACTACTACTATTACTACTACTACATATCCACTGCGCAGCCATGCAATTTATAATCTTGATCTCCGCTGTGAAAAGCATCTAGACATCATCTCTCACATTTGCAACTTTGTTGAAAATTTTTAATTTAATCTCCACTGTGTCCAATAATAATGAACATATTGGGAGTCGGAAGAGACAGGCAGGCAGCTTTTCTCAGCCAGTTGGAATCATGAATCAGACTCATTTTTATGCATTTATACAAATAAATGTAAAATGAAAAACTGGTAAAACTACACGAAATGCAACTAGCTTGTGGTCTTTCCAGTTGGCTGTGTAGTTGGCTAGCTAGCAAGGGGGAAAGAGCCTCCATAGCAACCATTTTTTGCTTGCCATAGCAACCTGCAAAGTTCTAGAACTATCAACCAGCGCTTGTGTAGTTTTGCTTTACATGGTAGTCAATACCAATAGAACTAACGACCAGAGAACGCCTAACATTGCACTTGACAACCAGTGTTAGTGAATGTACTGTAGCATCACATTTTGTCGAAAAATGTATGGTTTGGGAAAGAGTATTTATTTTTAATACTGTTTTTTTTAAACCTTTATTCAACTAGGCAAGTCAGTTCAGAACAAATTCTTATTTACAATGACAGTCTACTCCGGACAAACCCCAACCCGGACAACGCTGGGCCAATTGTGCACCACCATATGGAACTCCCAATCACGTCCTGTTGTGATACAGCCTGGAATCGAACCAGGGTCCATAGTTTTTTTATTTGATTTATTTCACCTTTATTTAACCAGGTAGGCCAGTTGAGAACAAGTTCTCATTTACAACTGCGACCTGGCCAAGATAAAGCAAAGCAGTGCGACAAAAACAACACATAGTTAGACATAAACAAACGTACAGTCAATAACACAATCGAAAAATCTATGCACAGTGTGTGCAAATGTAGGGAGGTAAGGCAATAAATAGTCCAAGGAGGTGAAATAATTACTATTTAGCATTAGATGTGATAGATGTGCAGATGATGATGTGCAAGTAGAGATACTGGGGTGAAAAAGAGCAAGAGGATAAATAATAATATGGGGATGAGTTTATTGTTATTTTTCACCCCAGTATCTCTACTTGCACATCATCATCTGCACATCTATCACATATAATGCTAAATAGTAATTATTTCGCCTCTATGGACTATTTATTGCCTTACCTCCCTACATTTGCACAAACTGTGCATAGATTTTTTGATTGTGTTATTGACTGTACGTTTGTTTATGTCTAACTCTGTGTTGTTTTAGTCTCACTGCTTTGCTTTATCTTGGCCAGGTTGGTGTGCTAGTGACACCTCTAGCACTGAGATGCAATGCCTTAGACCGCTGCGCCACTCGGGATCACTGGTAACCCATTGCATATCTTAAATAGAATATAATAAAATGGTAAATTATTGCATTATCTTCCAGGGGTCGGATTCTTATTTAGTATAGGACTAAGCAGTACCAAACGGAGGAAAAAAGTGACATGTTAGGAGAACGGCCAGAGTTTGATTTCCTGCAAATCATTGATTAGTTATAATTCAGTAACTGAGTCTCTTTCGCTCTTCGAGGGTTGATAGACTGATATACTGGCATTAAATAACTTACACTGTACTACAAATGTATTGGGGATGTATGGGACGGACTATGATGGAGTAGCAGAATAATAAGCGCAGTGCATGCCATGTCTATGGTGTTCCCCTGTAACTTTATATCAGTGTATAATGTGGAGGTCTAATGTTCCCCTGTACCTTTATATCAATGTATAATGTGGAGGTCTAATGTTCCCCTGTACCTTTATATCAATGTATAATGTGGAGGTCTAATGTTCCCCTGTAACTTTATATCAGTGTATAATGTGGTCTAATGTTCCCCTGTAACTTTATATCAATGTATAAAGTGGAGGTCTAATGTTCCCCTGTACCTTTATATCAATGTATAATGTGGAGGTCTAATGTTCCCCTGTAACTTTATATCAGTGTATAATGTGGAGGTCTAATGTTCCCCTGTAACTTTATATCAATGTATAAAGTGGAGGTCTAATGTTCCCCTGTACCTTTATATCAGTGTATAATGTGGAGGTCTAATGTTCCCCTGTACCTTTATATCAATGTATAATGTGGAGGTCTAATGTTCCCCTGTACCTTTAGATCAATGTATAATGTGGAGGTCTAATGTTCCCCTGTAACTTTGGGCATTGGGTTCTTCCTTTCCATCTCTGAATAAACTGGGAATTGGTTCTCCCTTTCCGACTCCAGCTCTGAATAAACTGGGAATTGGGATCTTCCGTTCCCGAATCCAGCTCTGAATAAACTGGGAATTGGTTCTCCCTTTCCTACTCCAGCTCTGAATAAACTGGGAATTGGTTCTCCCTTTCCTACTCCAGCTCTGAATAAAGTTGGCATCGGGTCCACCCGTTCCCACTCCTGCTATTACAGTCCTTGGCCTTTCTGTATGATGTTTTCAAATATTTGCTTTTGCACTGGCATTGGATGTGGGAATGGGGGGGAACCCTTTTTCTCTCATTAACTTCTTATGGATGATATCTCTTCATAAATATGTTTATTTATAAAAGTGTTAAACAAATCAAAATATATTTTATATTTGAGATTCTTCAAAGTAGCCACCCTTTGCCTTGATGACAGCTTTGCACACTTGGTATTCTCTCAACCAGCTTCATGAGGTAGTCACCTGGAATGCATTTCAATTAACAAGATGTGCTTCCCTAATGTGTGTAATTTCAGTTGGGTTGTGACAAGGTAGGGGTGGTATACAGAAGATAGCCCTATTAGGTAAAAGACCAAGTCCATATTATGGCAAGAACAGCTCAAATAAGCAAAGAGAAACGACAATCTATCATTACTTTAAGACATGAAGGTCAGTCAATACGGAACATTTCAAGAACTTTGAAAGTTTCTTCAAATGCAGTCGCAAAAACCATCAAGCGCTATGATGAAACTGGCTCTCATGAGGACAGGCACAAAAAAAGGAATACCCAGAGTTACTTCTGCTGCAGAGGATAAGTTCATTAGAGTTAACTGCTCCTCAGATTGCAGGCCAAAAATAAATGCTTCACAGAGTTCAAGTAACAGACACATCTCAACATCAACTGTTCAAAGGAGACTGTGTGAATCAAGCCTCATGGTCGAATTGCTGCAAATAAACTTTTACTAAAGAACACCAACAAGACAAAGAGACTTGCTTGGGCCAAAAAACAGCAGCACTGGACATTAGACCGGTGGAAATCTGTCCTTTGGTCTGAGATTTTTGGTTCTGACCGCCGTGTCTTTGTGAAACACAGAATAGGTGAGCGGATGATCTCTGCATGTGTGGTTCCCACCGTGAAGCAAGGAGGAGGAGGTGTGATGGCGTGATGGTGCTTTCCTGGAGACACTGTCTGTGATTTATTTATAATTCAAGGTACACTTAACCAGCATGGCTACTACAGCATTCTGCAGTGATACACTTTCCCATATGGTTTGTGCTTAGTGGGACTATCATTTATTTTTCAACAGGACAATGACCCAACACACCTCCAGGCTGTGTAAGGGCTATTTGACCAAGAAGGAGAGTGATGGAGTGCTGCATCAGATGACCTGTCCTCCACAATCACCCGACCTCAACCCAATTGAGATGGTTTGGGATGAGATGGACTGCAAAGTAAATGAAAATCAGCCAACAAGTGCTCAGCATATGTGGGAACTCCTTCAAGACTGTTGTAAAAGCATTCCAGGTGAAGCAAGTTGAGAGAATTCCAAGAGTGTGCAAAGCTGTCATCAAGTTGGCTACTTTGAAGAATCTCAAATATAAAATGTATTTTGATTTGTTTAACACTGTTTTTGGTAAATACACGTTTCCACATGTGTTATTTCATAGTTTTGATGTCTTCACTATTATTCTAAAATGTAGAAAAAAGTTAAAAATAAAGAAAAACCCTGGAATGAGTAGTTGTATACAAACTTTTGACTGGTACTGTATATGCTTTCGTTGTCAGGATTAATTTACACTTCAAGGCGTACACGACGCATATTCGAATACCTCCAGAGGTGGTCGGGAAGATCTAATCACAATCAGATCACAATGCGTCACTTGATCGCGCACGCATTTATTCGCAGGTGTAAACAATCAGAATGTGGACCAGAACAGGACAACAGACGCATGTTAGAACCAGGTATAAACAGGGCTAGAGTAAAGCTTATAGGAGGGACACATCCATTCTTATAGGCTGTGTATCAAATGGTATCCTATTCCCTTGATAGTTTATCCTCCTTTTGACCAGGTTCCTGGATCTGGTCAATATAGGGACTAGGGTGCCATTCGGGATTGAAGCGTTTTTTTATTTTCTGTATGACCGAGCAGCATCCATTTTTTACATGACTATTGCATGGTCCTCTTTCACATGCTATTTTACAACATGGTCTCATTATGTCAAAATAGTGACATTTAACCATTGTAGTTATATGTCCCACTATGCTGCGTAAGGGTGAGGTAAAACATTATTTGCAGTTATTCAGTGAAATTAAATCCAACCCTTATACACTAACACTATTATAAGGATCACATCCTGAGGAATTGATACCGACTACGAAAATACATCTTCCGGTTGCCGATTTTAAAATTAAAATACAATAATACATGTTATCATAATCGGCAGTGATACTTTTAAATAAATAAAAAAACTGGTAAACCATTTCAGTTATAAACAGATGGAAATAAACAAATAATGTGGTAATGATGATATCTCTTCATAAATATGTTTATGTATCTGCTGATAACAGATTGTCACCCTGTGTTCTATCGAAATTAGAAAATGTGTTAAAAAAAATATAAATATTAAGCATACAAACAACCGAACTGAGGATGCATCCCAAATGGCAACATATAGTGCACTACATTTTGTTTTTAGCAGGAACTGTTCAAAAGTAATGCACTATGTAGGGAAAAAGGTTAGATTTGGGACAGAGCCATAGTGTGCTGCACATTTGTTTAAACAATCAGCCAGATCTGTCCAGTAATGATACCAGACATAGAGTGGGTGAGTGTGAGGAGTTCATTTGTACCTCCTGTTGGGTGCTCTCTCTGTTGAATTTGTGAATCAGAGATGGTGACTACAGATTCTCCAAGGGCAGATAAGGGTAAATCCAGATGAATCTGTCAGCAGCAGAACATATTCATTTAGATAGCAGTGGTTGAACTAAAAACAAAATGCTGGTCGAAGGTGCTCACGGACCATATTCACAAAGCGTCTCAGAGAAGGAGTTGTGCCTGTTAAATCATGATGATCAGCACCCTCCTACTAGATCAGCATCATCCTCCTAGATCAGCATCCTCCTCCTAGATCAGCATCCTCCTCCTAGATCAGCATCCTCCTGCTAGATCAGCATCCTCCTCCTAGATCAGCATCCTCCTGCTAGATCAGCATCCTCCTACTAGATCAGCATCCTCCTCCTAGATCAGCATCCTCCTCCTAGATCAGCATCCTCCTACTAGATCAGCATCATCCTACTAGATCAGCATCCTCCTACTAGATCAGCATCCTCCTCCTAGATCAGCATCCTCCTACTAGATCAGCATCCTCCTCCTAGATCAGCATCCTCCTACTAGATCAGCATCCTCCTCCTGGATCAGCATCATCCTACTAGATCAGCATCTTCCTACTATATCAGCATCCTCCTCCTAGATCAGCATCCTCCTCCTAGATCACCAACCTACTCCTAGATCAGCACTCCTACTAGATCAGCATCCTCCTCCTGGATCAGCATCATCCTACTAGATCAGCATCCTCCTACTATATCAGCATCCTCCTCCTAGATCAGCATCATCCTACTAGATCAGCATCCTCCTACTATATCAGCATCCTCCTCCTAGATCAGCATCCTCCTCCTAGATCACCAACCTACTCCTAGATCAGCACTCCTACTAGATCAGCACTCCTACTCGTAGAAATAGCACTGCTACCCTGAGACTCTTTGTGAATACGGGCCCTGGTTTGGTGATACTTACTGTTTGGATCAATGTTTTCACACAGTTCCGTCTTGGCCTCTCCGTTGGGCCTGTCACTGGTCTTGTGTGAGAGGCGTGTGGTCAGGGACGCGGCCGTCACCACCGCCTTGAAGCTCCTCTTCCTCTTCTGGACATTAAGCTCCGGATGGAAGATGATGACATAGACTTTAGGAATGTAAAGCATCCCCAAGGCCACCGAGGCACTAAGATTCATAGAGATACAGAGGGTGGTGGTCTGGATATATAGCTGGAGAGAGAGAGAGAGGAGGAGAGTTAGTGGTGGCACTAGAGGCACTGAGATTCATAGAGATACAGAGGGTGGTGGTCTGGATGTACAGCTGGAGAGAGAGAATACATTACCAAAACACTGGATGGAGGTGGTGGGGGGATTAGAACACAGAACTGTCAGAGAGAAGCATGGAGGTGGTGGGAGGATTAAAACACAGAACTGTCAGAGAGAAGCATGGAGGTGGTGGGAGGATTAAAACACAGAACTGTCAGAGAGAAGCATGGAGGTGGTGGGAGGATTAAAACACAGAACTGTCAGAGAGAAGCATGGAGGTGGTGGGAGGATTAGAACACAGAACTGTCAGAGAGAAGCATGGAGGTGGTGGGAGGATTAAAACACAGAACTGTCAGAGAGAAGCATGGAGGTGGTGGGAGGATTAGAACACAGAACTGTCAGAGAGAAGCATGGAGGTGGTGGGAGGATTAAAACACAGAACTGTCAGAGAGAAGCATGGAGGTGGTGGGAGGATTAAAACACAGAACTGTCAGAGAGAAGCATGGAGGTGGTGGGAGGATTAAAACACAGAACTGTCAGAGAGAAGCATGGAGGTGGTGGGAGGATTAGAACACAGAACTGTCAGAGAGAAGCATGGAGGTGGTGGGAGGATTAAAACACAGAACTGTCAGAGAGAAGCATGGAGGTGGTGGGAGGATTAAAACACAGAACTGTCAGAGAGAAGCATGGAGGTGGTGGGAGGATTAGAACACAGAACTGTCAGAGAGAAGCATGGAGGTGGTGGGAGGATTAGAACACAGAACTGTCAGAGTGAAGCATGGAGATGGTTAGTAAAGTAATTGCCTTTCCACGACACTTTAAACACAGACAATCTCTGCTAAACATACAACCAACATGTGTATCTATCTCTCTGTGACCACCGATAACGTTGACTACAAATACAAAGTTGGCAATGTCTTTACAATTGTTACAAATATGCTTCAAATGAAAACTGAGGTGACTGCATTAAAGACAAATAGAGTATACATAGGCCTTCCCAATATTGTGTCCCCCCCCCCCCCCCCCCCAAAGTGTCTAAAGCATTCCACAGGGATGCTGGCCCATGTTGACTCCAATGCTTCCCACAGTTGTGTCAAGTTGGCTGGATGCCCTTTTGGTGGTGGATCATTATTGATACACATACGGGAAACTGTTGAGCGTGAAAAACCCAGCAGCGTTGCAGTTCTTGACACACTCAAACTGCTGCGCCTGGCACCTACTACCATGCCACGTTCAAATACACTTAAATCCATGTCTCAAATATCTCACGGTTTAAAAATCCTTCTTTAACCTGTCTTTTCCCCTTCATCTACACTGACTGTAGTGGATTTAACAGGTAACTGTTCTGCCTGCAGTTATGGAACCCCTACCTGTCCCAGACCTGCTGTTTTCAACTCTTAATGATCGGCTATGAAAAGCCAACTGACATTTATTCCTGATTATTATTTGACCATGCTTGTCACTTATGAACATTTTTGAACATCTTGGCTCTCTCTAATTCTCTCCTTCTCTCTTTCTTTCTCTCTCTCGGAGGAACTGAACCCTAGGACCATACGTCAGGACTACTGGGCGTGATGACTCCTTGCTGTCCCCAGTCCACCTGGCCTTGCTGCTGTCCCAGTTTCAACTGTTCTGCCTGTGGTTATGGAACCCCTACCTGTCCCAGACCTGCTGTTTTCAACTCTTAATTATCGGCTATGAAAAGCCAACTGACATTTATTCCTGATTATTATTTGACCATGCTTGTCATTTATGAACATTTTGAACATCTTGGCCATGTTCTGTTATAATCTCCACCCGGCACAGCCAGAAGAGGACTGGCCACCCCTCATAGCCTGGTTCCTCTCTAGGTTTCTTCCTAGGTTTTGGCCTTTCTAGGGAGTTTTTCCTAGCCACCGTGCTTCTACACCTGCATTGCTTGCTGTTTGGGGTTTTAGGCTGGGTTTCTGTAAGGCACTTCGAGATATCAGCTGATGTACGAAGGGCTATATAAAATAAACTTGATTGATTGATTGATTGATCAGGTGACAACCAATAAGGGATCATAGCTTTTACCTGGATTCACCTGGATTCACCTGTCATGGAAAGAGCACTGTCCACTCAGTGTATATGAATCATAGTGAAATACATTTCTTGTTCAATGAATTGAGTTCTATTTTGCTAATTGCAGCCTAGCCTACTGTCATTTTGCCTTAATATACACTGCTCAAAAAAATAAAGGGAACACTTAAACAACACAATGTAACTCCAAGTCAATCACACTTCTGTGAAATCAAACTGTCCACTTAGGAAGCAACACTGATTGACAATAAATTTCACATGCTGTTGTGCAAATGGAATAGACAAAAGGTGGAAATTATAGGCAATTAGCAAGACACCCCCAATAAAGGAGTGATTCTGCAGGTGGTGACCACAGACCACTTCTCAGTTCCTATGCTTCCTGGCTGATGTTTTGGTCACTTTTGAATGCTGGCGGTGCTCTCACTCTAGTGGTAGCATGAAACGGAGTCTACAACCCACACAAGTGGCTCAGGTAGTGCAGCTCATCCAGGATGGCCCATCAATGCGAGCTGTGGCAAGAAGGTTTACTATGTCTGTCAGCGTAGTGTCCAGAGCATGGAGGCGCTACCAGGAGACAGGCCAGTACATCAGGAGACGTGGAGGAGGCCGTAGGAGGGCAACAACCCAGCAGCAGGACCGCTACCTCCGCCTTTGAGCAGGAGGTGCACTGCCAGAGCCCTGCAAAATGACCTCCAGCAGGCCACAAATGTGCATGTGTCAGCATATGGTCTCACAAGGGCTCTGAGGATCTCATCTCTGTACCTAATGGCAGTCAGGCTACCTCTGGCGAGCACATGGAGGGCTGTGCGGCCCCACAAAGAAATGCCACCCCACACCATGACTGACCCACCGCCAAACCGGTCATGCTGGAGGATGTTGCAGGCAGCAGAACGTTCTCCACGGCGTCTCCAGACTCTGTCACGTCTGTCACATGTGCTCATGTGCTCAGTGTGAACCTGCTTTCATCTGTGAAGAGCACAGGGCACCAGTGGCGAATTTGCCAATCTTGCTGTTCTCTGGCAAATGCCAAACGTCCTCTACGGTGTTGGGCTGTAAGCACAACCCCCACCTGTGGACGTCGGGCCCTCATACCACCCTCATGGAGTCTGTTTCTGACCGTTTGAGCAGACACATGCACATTTGTGGCCTGCTGGAGGTCATTTTGCTAGGTAGCCTAGTGGTTTAGAGCGTTGGACTAGTAACCGAAAGGTTGCAAGATTGAATCCCCGAGCTGACAAGGTACAATTCTGTCCGTTCTGCCCCCTGAACAAGGCAGTTAACCCACTGTTCCTAGACCAGTTAACCCACTGTTCCTAGACCAGTTAACCCACTGTTCCTAGACCAGTTAACCCACTGTTCCTAGACCAGTTAACCCACTGTTCCTAGACCAGTTAACCCACTGTTCCTAGACCAGTTAACCCACTGTTCCTAGACCTTCATTGAAAATAAGAATTTGTTCTTAACTGACTCGTCAATTAAAATAAAAAAATATAGTGTTAAGGTAAGATTTGAACGGAAAAAGCTGATCTGAGACCAGCGCTGCCTTTCTCGTCGATCTTCTTGTCGATCTGTCGGTACGGAGACGCTTGGTGAACATTAGCTCTGCGTGGTGTTTCAGGGGGAAACTCACGTTACACTTTCAGCCATTGTAGGAAACGATGATTCTCAGGAAACATAAAACCCATAACCGGATTCTAGTGCCAAGCAGAGACGCATCAGTTTCCAGACTCTGGTATGACGAGAGGATCTACAATAACTCCCAACCGTCCAATGAAGGCCACGAAACTACCCATAAGGCCACTGAGTTGGGTCCATAGAATTACAATTACTACAATATAATGACCACAATATAATTACCACAAGGAGCTACCTACCACAATTCCATGGGTGGAACAACTGCATAGTGAGAGATGTAGCATGGTGGGTGTGGCTAACTCCTTTTCACTATAAGTGTGTAACGTGTAGCGTGGTGGGTGTGGCTAACTCCTTTTCACTATAAGTGTGAAACGTGTAGCATGGTGGGTGTGGCTAACTCCTTTTCACTATAAGTGTGTAACGTGTAGCATGGTGGGTGTGGCTAACTCCTTTTCACTATAAGTGTGTAACGTGTAGTGTGGTGGGTGTGGCTAACTCCTTTTCACTATACGTGTGTAACGTGTAGCGTGGTGGGTGTGGCTAACTCCTTTTCACTATAAGTGTGTAACGTGTAGCATGGTGGGTGTGGCTAACTCCTTTTCACTATAAGTGTGTAACGTGTAGCATGGTGGGTGTGGCTAACTCCTTTTCACTATAAGTGTGTAACGTGTAGCGTGGTGGGTGTGGCTAACTCCTTTTCACTATAAATGTGTAACGTGTAGCATGGTGGGTGTGGCTAACTCCTTTTCACTATAAGTGTGTAACGTGTAGCATGGTGGGTGTGGCTAACTCCTTTTCACTATAAGTGTGTAACGTGTAGCGTGGCTCCCTGCAGTGCCAAAGCTGAATGTACAAGCATATTGACCAGGTCTATATAAGGATCCCTAGGGTCGGTCTCAGATTCATGGATATTCCTCCAAAATAGCATCCTATTCCCTAAATAGTGTAATACTTTTGACCAAGGCATTTCGGGTCTAAAGTAGTGCACTACATAGGGAACAGGGTGCCATTTGGGACAAAGCCCTTGGTTTTAGATTCATGGGCATTTCTGTTTTCCTTGCACCTCACAGCACCACATCTCCAGAGTGAGAATGGCGCAGGAAGTCACAGGTTGAATCACACTGAGAAGATAACAGTTGTGGAAATCGGAGCCCAGAGGGTCTGCAGGGGGAACATCTCAGTACTATCTGCACATGATGCCATGTACATTCCAAATGGTACTTTAGTTTGGCAGAGTGCAAATCAGAGGAAATGAAAACAGGAAGCTGATGACACATAAAGGAGAGGGATGATCTGAACTTTCAAATCAATACCTGGAATTTAAAAGGCCTACTGAGAGACTAGACCTATAGAGACTGGACCTATAGAGACCTATAGAGACTAGACATATAGAGACTAGACCTATAGAGAGTAGACATATAGAGACTAGACATATAGAGGCAAGACCTATAGAGACCAGACCTATAGAGACATTTAGAGACCAGAGCTATAGAGACCTAAAGAGACCAGACATATAGAGACCAGACCAATAGTGACCAGACCTATAGAGACCTGTAGAGACCTATAGAGATCTATAGAGACCAGACCTATGTAGACCTATAGAGACCAGCCCAATATAGACCTATAGACCAGACCTATAGAGACTAGACCTAGAGAGACCAGACCTATAGAGACTAGACCTAGAGAGACCAGACCTAGAGAGACCAGACCTAGAGAGACCAGACCTAGAGAGATATTTAGAGACCAGATCTATAGAGACCTAAAGAGACCAGACCTATAGAGACCTAAAGAGACCAGCCCGAGAGACCAGACCTATAGAGACCTGTAGAGACCTATAGAGATCTAAAGAGACCAGACCTATAGAGAACATACCTATAGAGACCAGACGTATAGAGACCAGAGCAATAGAGACCTATAGAGACCTATTTAGACCAGACCTATATAGACTAGACCTAGAGAGACCAGACCTATAGAGACTAGACCTAGAGAGACCAGACCTAGAGAGACCAGACCTAGAGAGATATTTAGAGACCAGACCTAGAGAGACCAGACCTAGAGAGATATTTAGAGACCAGATCTATAGAGACCTAAAGAGACTAGACCTATAGAGACCTAAAGAGACCAGCCCGAGAGACCAGACCTATAGAGACCAGACCTAAAAAGACAAGACTTATAGAGACATATAGAGACCCTATAGAGACCAATATAGATATATAGAGCCCTGACCTATAGAGACCAGACCTATAGAGACATTTAGAGACCAGACCTATAGAGACTTGACCTATAGAGACTAGACCTATAGAGATCTATAGAGGCCAGACCTATAGAGACCAGACCTATAGCGACTAAACCTATAGAAACCAGATCAATAGAGACTAGACCTATAGAGACCAGACCTATAGAGACCAGACTAATAGAGACCAGACGTATAGAGACCAGACCTATAGAGACCTATAGAGACCTATAGAGACCAGACCTATAAAGACCAGACCTATAGAGACCAGACATATAGAGACCAGACCTATAGAGACCTATAGAGACCAGACCTATAGAGACCAGACCTACAAAGAAGAACTTCTACCAATGACTACAAATTACAAAGAGAAAGGGCATTATCAAAGGCAACATTTCAACTTAGTAGACCGTACCTAAAGAGACCAGACCAATAGAGACCAGACCTATAGAGACCGGACCTATAGAGACCGGACCTATAGAGACCGGACCTTTAGAGACCAGACCTATAGAGACCAGACCTATGGAGACCAGACCAATAGAGACCAGACCAATAGAGACCAGACCTATAGAGACCAGAACTATAGAGACCTATAGAGACCAGAACAATAGAGACCAGACCTGTAGGGACCTATAGAGACCAACCTATAGAGACCAGACCTATAGAGAACAGACATATAGAGACCAGACCTATAGAGACCTATTGAGGCCAGATGTATAGAGACCAAACCTATAGAGAACAGACCTATAGAGACCAGACCTATAGAGACCGGACCTATAGAGACCAGACCTATAGAGACATATAGAGACCAAACCTATAGAGACCTATTGAGGCCAGATCTATAGAGACCAAACCTATAGAGACCAGACCTATAGAGACCTATAGAGACCAGACCTATAGAGACCAGACCTATAGGGACCTATAGAGACCAGACCTATAGGGACCTATAGAGACCAGACCTATAGAGACCAGACCTTTAGAGACCAGACGTACAGAGACTAGACCTATAGAGACCTATTGAGGCCAGATCTATAGAGACCAAATCCATAGTGAACAGACCTACAGAGACCATACCTTTAGAGACCCAACCTATAGAGACCAGACCTATACAGACCAGCCCAATAATGACCTATAGAGACCAGACCTATAGAGATCTAAAGAGACCAGACCTATAGAGAACATACCTATAGAGACCAGACCTATAAAGACCAGACCTATAGAGACCAGACCTATAGAGACCAGACCTATAGAGACCAGACGTATAGAGACCAGACCTATAGAGACCTATAGAGACCTATTTAGACTAGACATATAGAGACCTAAAGAGAACAGACATATAGAAACCAGACCTATAGAGACCAGACCTATAGACACCTATAGAGACCTATAGAGACCAGACCTATAAAGACCAGACCTATAGAGACCAGACCTATAGAGACCAGACTAATAGAGACCAGACGTATAGAGACCAGACCTATAGAGACCTATAGAGACCTATAGAGACCAGACCTATAAAGACCAGACCTATAGAGACCAGACCTATAGAGACCAGACATATAGAGACCAGACCTATAGAGACCTATAGAGACCAGACCTATAGAGACCAGACCTATAGACACCTATAGCGACCTATAGAGACCAGACCTATAAAGACCAGACCTATAGAGACCAGACCTATAGAGACCAGAACTATAGAGACCAGACGTATAGAGACCAGACCTATAGAGACCTATAGAGACCTATATAGACCAGACCTATAGAGACTAGACCTATAGAGACCTAAAGAGAACAGACCTATAGAGACCAGACCTATAGAGACCAGACCTATAGAGACCTATAGAGACCAGACCTATAGAGACCAGACCTATAGAGACCTATAGAGACCAGACCTATAGAGACCAGACCTATAGAGACCAGACCAGTAGAGACCAGACCAATAGAGACCAGACCAATAGAGACCAGACCTATAGAGACCAGACTAAGGCACTGCATCTCAGTGCTAGAGGCATCACTACAAACCCTGGTTCGATTCCAGGCTGTATCACAACCGACTGTGATTGGGAGTCCCATAGGGCGCCGTACAATTGGCCCAGTGTCATCCGGGTTTGGCTGGGGTAGACCGTCATTGTAAATAAGAATTTGTTCTTAAGTTAAATAAAGGTTTTAACAAAAAAATCAGCTCATTGTAATTGAAGAATCCATAGAATTAAACCAATTCTGGGAAAATTGAAAACAAACAAAACAAAAAATTATCTATCCAAATCTTTTTGGCTCTATAACAATCTTTTTGGCTCTATAACAAAGAATAAACTACAAAAACATATACATGATCAAATACAAATTTTAGAATCAACTATTAAAGACCACCAGAACCCGCTGGATTCTCCAATTACCTGGAATGAACTACAGGACAAAATAAAAACCCTCCAACCCAAAATGGCCTGTGGTGTTGATGGTATCCTTAATGAAATTATAAAATATACAGACAACAAATTCCATTTGGCTCTACTAAAACTCTTTAACATTCTCCTCAGCTCTGGCATCTTCCCCAATATTTGGAACCAAGAACTGATCACCCTAATCCACAAAAGTGGAAACAAATTTGACCCCATAAACTACCGAGGGATATGCGTCAACAGCAACCTTGGGAAAATCCTCTGCATTATCATTAACAGCAGACTCGTATATTTCCTTAGGGAAAACAATGTACTGAGCAAATGTCAAATTGGCTATTTACCATATTACCATTCGACAGACCACGTATTCACCCTGCACACCCTAATTGACAAACAAACAAACCAAAACAAAGGCAAAGTCTTCTCATGCTTTGTTGATTTCAAAAAAGCTTTTGACTCAATTTGGCATGAGGGTCTGCCATACATATGGATGGAAAGTGGTGTTGGGGGTAAAACATACAACATTATAAAATCCATGTACACAAACAAATGTGCGGTTAAAATTGGGCGAAAACATTTCTTTCCACAGGGCCGTGGGGTGAGACCAGGAATCAGCTTGAGCCCCACCCATCTACACTATCAAAAGGAAAATGAAATTAGACATACCAATTAGGATCTGGCTAAAAATACTTGATTCAGTTATAGAACACAGTGCCCTTTATGGTTGTGAGGTTTGGAGTCCATTCACCAACCAATAATTCACAAAATGGGACAAACACCAAATTGTGACTCTGCATGAAGAATTCGGCAAAAATGTCCTCCGTGTACAACATAAAACACCAAATAATACCTGCAGAGCAGAATTAGGCCGATACCCGCTAATTATCAAAACCCAGAAAAGAGAAGATAAATTCTACAACCACCTAAAAGGAAGCGATTCCCAAACCTTCCATAACAAAGCCATCACCTACAGAGAGATGAACCTGGAGAAGAGTCCCCTAAGCAAGCTGGTCCTGGGGCTCTGTTCACAAACACAAACAGACCCCCCTGAGCCATCACCTACAGAGAGATGAACCTGGAGAAGAATCCCCTAAGCAAGCTGGTCCTGGGGCTCTGTTCACAAACACAAACAGACCCCACAGAGCCATCACCTACAGAGAGATGAACCTGGAGAAGAGTCCCCTAAGCAAGCTGGTCCTGGTGCTCTGTTCACAAACACAATCAGACCCCACAGAGCCATCACCTACAGAGAGATGAAACTGGAGAAGAGTCCCCTAAGCAAGCTGGTCCTGGGGCTCTGTTCACAAACACAAACACACCCCACAGAGCCCCAGGACAACAGCACAATTAGACCCAAACAAATCATGAGAAAACAAAAAGATAATTACTTGCACATCGTTACAACCCCCTATATTGCCATAATACGACATTTGAAATGTCTCTACTCCTTTGGAACTTTTGTGAGTGTAACGTTTACTGTTAATTTTCTATTGTTTATTTCACTTTTATTTATCTTCTATTTCACTTGCTTTGGAAAGGTAAACAAATGTTTCCCATCCCAATAAAGCCCTTAAATTGAATTTGTGAGAGATGGAAGTAGTGGGCTGCCTGTGGCTGTGGAGATGAGAGTGTGTGAGAGAGAGAGAGAAGGCAGGGACCCAGAATTTATCAGATAAATTGGAAATACAGACATTGTCATCCTACAAGAAACATGATATAGAGGAGATGGGCCCACTAGTGACCCTCTAGGCTACAGAGAGCTGGTAGTCCCACCAAACTACCAGGTGTGAAACAGGGAAGAGACTCAGGGGATATGCTAATTTGGTATAGAGCAGACCTAACCCAGTCTATTAAATTAGACAGAACAGAACATTTTACATCAGGCTATAAATTAATAAGGAAATGATCTCAACAGAAAGAAAAAAAATCATAATTTGTGCTACCTATACCCCCCCCCAATAGAATCCCCATACTTTAACGATGACAGCTTCTTCTCCATCCAAGAGGGGGAGATCAACAATTTCCAGGCTCAGAGACATGTACTAGTCTGTGGCAACCTAACGCCAAGCATACTTCCAAAATTGTGGCAAAATGGCTTAAGGACAACAAAGTCAAGGTATTGGAGTGGCCATCACAAAGCCCTCAAATCAAATCAAAGTGTATTTGTCACGTGCACCGAATACAACAGGTGTAGTAGAACTTACAGTGACATGCTGAATACAACAGGTGTAGATCTTACAGTGACATGCTGAATACAACAGGTGTAGTAGACCTTACAGTGAAATGCTGAATACAACAGGTGTAGTAGACCTTACAGTGAAATGCTGAATACAACAGGTGTAGTAGACCTCACAGTGAAATGCTGAATACAACAGGTGTAGTAGACCTTACAGTGAAATGCTGAATACAACAGGTGTAGTAGACCTTACAGTGAAATGCTGAATACAACAGGTGTAGTAGACCTCACAGTGAAATGCTGAATACAACAGGTGTAATAGACCTTACAGTGAAATGCTGAATACAACAAGTGTAGTAGACCTTACAGTGAAATGCTGAATACAACAAGTGTAGACCTCACATTGAAATGCTGAATACAACAGGTGTAGTAGACCTCACAGTGAAATGCTGAATACAATAGGTGCAGTAGACCTTACAGTGAAATGCTGAATACAACAGGTGTAGTAGACCTTACAGTGAAATGCTGAATACAACAGGTGTATTAGACCTTACAGTGAAATGCTGAATACAACAGGTGTAGTAGACCTTACGGTGAAATGCTGAACACAACAGGTGTAGTAGACCTTACAGTGAAATGCTGAATACAACAGGTGTAGTAGACCTTACAGTGAAATGCTGAATACAACAGGTGTAGTAGACCTTACAGTGAAATGCTGAATACAACAGGTGTGGTAGACCTTACGGTGAAATGCTGAATACAACAGGTGTAGTAGACCTTACAGTGAAATGCTGAATACAACAGGTGTAGTAGACCTTACAGTGAAATGCTGAATACAACAGGTGTAGTAGACCTTACAGTGAAATGCTGAATACAACAGGTGTAGTAGACCTTACAGTGAAATGCTGAATACAACAGGTGTAGTAGACCTTACAGTGAAATGGTTACTTACAGGCTCTAACAAACTATGGAAAAAAGGGTATTAGGTGAACAATAGATAATTAGAGAAATAAAAACAACAGTAAAAAGCCTGTGAAAAATAAAGGGCTATATACAGTAGAGAGGCTATATACAGTAGAGAGGCTATATACAGTAGAGAGGCTATATACAGTAGAGAGGCTATATACGGTAGAGAGGCTATATACAGTAGAGAGGCTATATACAGTAGAGAGCCTATATACAGTAGAGAGGCTATATACAGTAGAGGGGCTATATACAGTAGAGAGGCTATATACAGTAGAGAGGCTATATATAGTAGTGAGGCTATATACAGTAGTGAGGCTATATACAGTAGAGAGGCTAAATACAGTAGAGAGGCTATATACGGTGGAGAGGCTATATACAGTAGAGAGGCTATGTAGAGAGGCTATATACAGTAGAGAGGCTATATACAGTAGTGAGGCTATATACAGTATAGAGGCTATATACAGTAGAGAGGCTACATACAGTAGAGAGGCTATATACGGTGGAGAGGCTATATACGGTAGAGAGGCTATATACGGTAGAGAGGCTATATACAGTAGAGAGGCTATATACAGTAGAGAGGCTATATACAGTAGAGAGGCTATATACAGTAGAGGGGCTATATACAGTAGAGGGGCTATATACAGTAGAGAGGCTATATACAGTAGAGAGGCTATATACGGTAGAGAGGCTATATACGGTAGAGAGGCTATATACGGTAGAGAGGCTATATACGGTAGAGAGGCTATATACGGTAGAGAGGCTATATACGGTAGAGAGGCTATATACAGTGGAGAGGCTATATACAGTAGAGAGGCTATATACAGTAGAGAGGCTATATACAATAGAGAGGCTATATACAGTAGAGGCTATATACAGTAGAGAGGTTATATACAATAGAGAGGCTATATACAGTAGAGGCTATATACAGTAGACAGGCTACATACAGTAGAGATGGCCTTCCTCTGACATCGCCTGGTGTAGAGGTCCTGGAGGGCAGGCAGCTTAGCCCCAGTGATGTACTGGGCCAGTCATACTACCCTCTGTAGTGCCTTGTAGTCGGAGGCCGAGCAATTGCCTTACCAGGCTGTTATGCAACCAGTCAGGACGCTCTCGATGTTGCAGATGTAGAACTTTTTGAGGATCTGAGGACCCATGCCAAATATTTTGTCGTGCCCTCTTCACAACTGTCTTGGTGTGTTTGGACCATTCTAGTTTGTTGGTGATGTGAACACCAAGGAACTTCAAGCTCTCAACCTGCTCCACTACAGCCCCGTTGATGAGAATGAGGGGGGGGTGCTCGGTCCTCCTTTTCCTGTAGTTCACAATCCTCTCCTTAGTCTTGGTTACATTGAGGGATAGGTTGTTATTCTGGCACCACCCGGACAGGTCTCTGACATCCTCCCTGTAGATTGTCTTGTCATTGTGAGGTGAACAGGTTGTGTCGTCTACAAACTTAATGATGGTGTTGGAGTCGTGCCTGGCCATGCAGTCGTGGGTGAACAGGGAGTACAGGAGGGGCATGAGCACGCACCCCTGGGGGGCTCCAGTGTTGAGGATCAGCGTGGCAGATGTGTTGCTTCCCAACCTCAACACCTGGGAGCGCCCCGTCAGGAAGTCTAGGATCCAGTTGCAGAGGGAGGTGTTTAGTCCCAGGATCCTTAGCTTATTGATGAGCTTTGAGGGCACTATGGTGTTGAACGCTGAGCCGTAGTCAATGAATAGCATTCTCACATAGGTGTTCCTTTTGTCCAGGTGGGAAAGGGCAGTGTGGAGTGCAATAGAGATTGCATCATCTGTGGATCTGTTTGGGCGGTATGCAAATTGGAGTGGGTCTAGGGTTTCTGCGATGATGGTGTTGTGAGCCATTACCAGTTGTAAGCCATTTCCAGCCTTTCAGAACACTTCATGGCTACGGATGTGAGCGCAATGGGTCTGTAGTCATTTAGGCAGGTTGCCTTCGTGTTCTTGGGCACAGGGACTATGGTGGTCTGCTTGAAACATGTTGGTATTACAGACTCAATCAGGAACATGTTGAAAATGTGAGTGAAGACACTTGCCAGTTGGTCAGCACATGCCCGGAGTACACGTCCTGGTTATCCATCTGGCCCCGCAGCCTTGTGTATGTCGACCTGTTTAAAGGTCTTGCTCACATCAGCTATGGAGAACGTGATCACACAGTCATCCGGAACAGCTGATGCTCTCATGCATGCCTCAGTGTTGCTTGCCACGAAGCGAGCATAGAAGTGATTTAGCTCATCTGGTACGCTCGTGTCACTGGCCAGCTCGTGGCTGTGCTACCCTTTTGTAGTCTGTAATAGTTTGCAAGCCCTGCCACATAAGACGAGCGTCTGAGCCGGTGTAGTACAATTCAATCTTCGCCCTGTATTGATGCTGAAAGGATGCCAGAAATGGACAAGAACCCGACACCCTCAGCACACAGGGGGACAAACACCAACCTGGAGGTGACAGTCTTCTCTCCCTCATATGCCATCCTAGACACAACTTGGGGCTCCAGAGTGGCACAGAGGCCAAAGGCACTGCATCTCAGTGCAAGAGGCGTCAATACAGTCTCTGGTTCAAATCCAGGCTGTATTACATCCGGCCGTGATTGGGAGTCCCATGTGGAGGGGCACAATTGGCCCAGAGTCGTCCAGGTTTGGCCGTGGTGGGCAGTCATTGTAAATAATAATTTGAATGACTTGCTTAGTTAAATAAAGGTTACATTTTATATATTTTAAAATTGAAAATAAAAAAAACTACAACATAACTAACAAAAACTGGTCACAACTCCTGCAGCTCGGTCGGATGCTGGGTATGTACATAGTCAATGGTAGGCCTCAAGGGGACTCCTATGGTGGGTACACATATAGCTCATCTTTTGGCAGTAGTACAGTAGATTACTTTATCACTGAACTCAACCCAGAGCTTTCACAGTCAGCCCACTGACACCCTTATCAGATCACAGCAAATACACACTCTACTTGAACAGAGCAATACTCAATCATGAGGCATCAAAGCCAAAGGAACTGAATAATATTAAAGAAACGCTAGAGATGGAAGAAAAAGTAGTGTGGAAACCTCCCCAAAAAATATTAAAAAACTAAAAAAAACTGAAAACAACAACAAATGTATTCCTTTCTAGACAATTTCCTTGACAAAAGGAACTGAAGGTGTAAACCTGGATTCAGAAGACCTAAACAGTATATTTCACCTCTCAGCTTTCCTATCAAATGTAAAAAAAAAAAATAATTAAGCAGACAACCAGAGAAAATGAACAACAATGAACAACTAACCAGATAATTACTTGACACATTACATTTTAGTCATTTAGCAGACACTCTTATCCAGAGCGACTTACAAATTGGAAAGTTCATACATATTCATCCTGGTCCCCCCGTGGGGAATGAACCCACACCCCTGGCGTTGCAAGCGCCATGCTCTACCAACTGAGCCACACGGGACCATTTTACATTTTACACATTGTAAAATATATGACAAAAAAAACCTGAGCAAACTACGAGAATGCTATTTGGCCATTAACAGAGAGTACACAGCGGCAGAATACCTGACCACTGTGACTGACCCAAACTTAAGGATATTAAGTCTCAGTCGACATAGAAGACGGGCTATGTGCTCACTGCCCAGAAAATGAGGTGGAAACTGAGCTGCACTTACTAACCTCCTGCCAAACGTATGCCCATATCAGAGACACATATTTCCCTCATATTACACAGATCAACCAAGAATTCGAAACCATATCCAATTTTGATTATTAACTTCTATATCTATTGGGTGAAATTCCACAGTGTGCCATCACATCAGCAATATTTGTGACCTGTTGCCACAAGAAAAGAGCAACTAGTGATGAACAAAAACCATTATGAATACAACCCATATTTATGTTTATTTATTTTCCCTTGTGTACTTTAACTATTTGCACATCAATACAACACAGTATATAGACATAATATGACATTTAAAATGTCTTTATTCTTTTGGAAATTCTGTGAGTGTAATGTTAACTGTTGATCTTTATTATTTATTTCACTTTTGTTTATTATATACTTAACTTGCTTCGGCAAAGAGAGAGAGAGAGAGAGAGAGAGAGAGAGAGAGAGAGAGAGAGAGAGAGAGAGAGAGAGAGAGAGAGAGAGAGAGAGAGAGAGAAATGGGATGTGTGAGAGATGGGTAAGACAAAGTGGGAGAGATGGGTGAAAGAGATGGGTGAAAGAGATGGGTTAGACAGAGTGGGAGATATGGGTGAAAGAGATGGGTTAGACAGAGTGGGAGAGATGGGTGAAAGAGATGGGTTAGACAGAGTGGGAGATATGGGTTAGACAGAGTGGGAGATATGGGTTAGACAGAGTGGGAGATATGGGTGAAAGAGATGGGTTAGACAGAGTGGGAGAGATGGGTGAAAGAGATCAGTAAGATATGTATGGGACAGGCGGTTTAGAAAGGTAGAAGAGAGTGATAAAAGAGGTAAGAACTAGAAAGACGAGAGAGTGCAACTGATCGACGAACAAAGAGAAGAGATGGAAGTGAGAGAAATATCATCAGAATCACTCTCATCATCCCCACATGTAGAAGTTTACAGGACAAAGGAAGGGAAGACTCTAGACTCTAGGCTCCCTCCCAAGTGGCACCTAGTCACTATAGTGCGCACTACTTTTTGACCAGATGGGTTCATGTTAAAAGTAGTGCACTATATATGGAATAGGGTGCCATGTAGGATTCACGAACTGCTACAGAACCGCTACCAGGGATATTTCTGATGTTATTATCTGTGTCCCCGAGTGTCTCTGCCTGCAACAGCTAATGAAAAACGACCTAAAGGTCTCCCCGAGCTAAAGCCTGGGGCCGGCGTCCCAAATGGCACCCTATTCAACATTTAGTGCACTACCTTTGACCGGAACACCTATGGGCCCAAGTCAAATGTAGTGCACTACTTAGGGAACAGAGTGGCATTTGTGACGCAGCCTGGCTGTCGGTACCCCTCGGGGGCAGCAGCATATCCCTGTGCAGTGGCGCAGAAACACATTGCACTCCTATTCACTCCTATTCCACAGACAAGTACGCTGAAAAGTAGGCCACTTCAAGAAAAAGATAGACATTTTGCATGGCACTGGAAGGGAGACCAAGCGTGAATGCAGTTTTTTTTTTACGTTTTTTTTTTTTTTTACAGATTTCAAACCTTGCCACCTTCCTGTCCAGTCCATCATGCATGAATGACAACATGAATGCTGTGTGTTTGTCATACATGTAAAATGTTAGAGCCGTGTGAATCGATGTTGCTTTGCACAGTCACATCTCATTGTTGTCACGTCCTCTTACGGTTTTTCCCAAGCTTTGATACCAGCGGCTAAAACACAGCTACTGCACATTATAATGAAACATGTTTCAATTATGCAAATGTGAAAATACTTTATCTAAATAAATAATCTGACCGTCGTACTTTCTAAATAGTTGATGTCACCAGGCAGGTCAAAACTCCATCCTGCCTCCACAGATGTGTGGAGTGAAATAACTAGCTGTTATTGGCAGAGAGGTTTGGAACTCAGCAGGTCATTACCTAGTCCAGTTTGGGTGATGTCTACACAGCGGGTCATTACCTAATCCAGTTTGGGTGATGTCTACACAGCGGGTCATTACCTAGTCCAGTTTGGGTGATGTCTACACAGCAGGTCATTACCTAGTCCAGTTTGGGTGATGTCTACACAGCAGGTCATTACCTAGTCCAGTTTGGTCCTCCAGCCAGATAAAATAATCTGGTCCTCAAGCCAAATAAAATAATCTGGTCCTCCAGCCAAATAAAATAATCTGGTCCTCCAACCAAATAAAATAATCTGGTCCTCAAGCCAAATAAAATAATCTGGTCCTCAAGACAAATAAAATAATCTGGTCCTCCAGCCAAATAAAATAATCTGGTCCTCCAGCCAAATAAAATAATCTGGTCCTCCAGCCAAATAAAATAATCTGGTCCTCAAACCACATAAAATAATCTGGTCCTCCAGCCAGATGAAATAATCTGGTCCTCCAGCCAGATAAAATAATCTGGTCCTCCAGCCAGATAAAATAATCTGGTCCTCCAGCCAGATGAAATAACCTGGTCCTCCAGCCAGATAAAATAATCTGGTCCTCCAGCCAGATAAAATAATCTGGTCCTCCAGCCAAATAAAATAATCTGGTCCTCCAGCCAGATCAAATAATCTGGTCCTCCAGCCAGATAAAATAATTTGGCCCTCCAGCCAGGCTAAAACAAACACGCAAAGTATCTGAAATGATTTGAATAGTATTTGAACCCAGGCAGGTATTACAGACAGAGCCATGATTAACAAGCTGCGTATTACATATAGCCAGGTTATTAATCCCCATAGTCTCTGTACAGGCCTTCAGCACGCAGTGTCAGGGGGTGGGAGGGAGGGAATGTAAATGCATAAGGTTCCCTTTAATATACGGTATATCCCTTTAATATACACAATACATGTCTCAAGGTTTAAAAAACCCTTCCTTAAATCCGTCTCCTCCTCGTCATCTACACTAATGGAAGTGGATTGAAAAGGGATCATAGCTTTCACCTGGATTCACCTGGTCAGTCCGCCATGGAAAGAGCAGGTGTTCCTAATGTTTTGTACACTCAGTGTATTAGGCGTTATAAAGTTGTTTTAAGGTGTCATTCATGATTTGGAATTTTAGAAGTGAAGTGTTTTTGCAACAGTAACATGGCGTTTTCCTCTGTGTGTATGCTAAACTATACTGCAACCATTTCTCAGGCATGTTCTTCTATTCTGCTCTGTAAACAACTGCTGTCCTCAAGGCACTTCCTGGTTGCCACTTCCTGATTGACTGTACAACCTACAGCAGAACGGGGAAGTAATGAGGTCATACAGTACGTCTGCATGTGGCACAACACAATAATCTCATCTGATACAAGAGGCAGGGTTGTGTTCAACAGGGACCAAACAAATGAAAACCAAAAAAGACCAAAACCAGAAGGTACACTGTTGGAAAAAAAGGGTTCCAAAAGCATTCTTTGCGAAGGTATAGGGTTCTATCAAAAGTCGCTTTCATCTGAAGAACCCTTATTTGGAAGATGAGGGTTCTTAGTAAGACAAAGGGTTCTACTTAGAACCATTGACATCTTAAGAACTACTTTGGAAAGAAAGGGTTCTTTGCTGATTCTTTGGGAGGCAAGAGGGGTTCAACATAGAACCCTTCTGAATCTGATTGATATTATGAATTGTTTTTCTCTTTCATTTAAATAATGCCTGAGTATCAGCGTTACCTCAGCGTTTCAACTTTAACATCAGGAGTTTGAGTAATCGGATGCATTTAAAAAGACAGCGATGTGATAATGTTTTAAACTGTACCAATACGTGAATAGTTGTGCATGTATTTGACATTCCCTTAATCATTCACAACGATAAATGACATATATTGTTCTAACTTAATCCAATCTGTTAGTAGTTGGACTTGTTGCACCCATTATTGAGCTTGTTGTCCAAGTTCAGATGATTTAGGTAGTCTCATTAATTAAATATCCCTTACCCTGGCATTCATTCTAAATGCAGATTGCAGGAGATTAAAATGTCCAATTGTTGGATATCCTCACTCTGGCTGAATTCCAACAGGAATTACACATCACTTTGCAAGTGAACATAATGTGAATTTCAGCCCTGATTTGGTCTGGGAACCAGGATATTCCTATTACCACCGTGTTAGGGCATAACGGGGACCAAACAGAAAGGCCTTATGATCCAGTGGCTTTGATAAAGTATTCACCCCCCTTGGCATTTCTCCTATTTTGTTGCCTTACAACCTGGAATTAAAATTGACTATTTGGGGGTTTGAATCATTTGATTTACATAACATGCCTACTACTTTGAAAGTGCAAAATATTTTTGCGACAAACAAAATATGTGAGACAAACAAAAAATAAGACAAAAAAAATGAACACTTGAGCGTGCATAACTATTTATCCCCGCAAAGTCAATACTTTGTAGAGTCACCTTTTGAAGTAATTACAGCTGCAAGTCTCTTGGGGTATGTCTCTATAAGTTTGGCACATTTAGCCACTGGGATTTTTGCCCATTCTTCAAGGCAAAACTGCTCCAGCTCCTTCAAGTTGAATGGGTTCTGCTGGTGTACAGAGATCTTTAAGTCATACCACAGATTCTCAATTGGATTGAGGTCTGGGCTTTGACTAGGCAATTGCAAGACATTTAAACATTTCCCCTTAAACCAATTAAGTGATGTTTTAGCAGTATGCTTGGGTCATTGTCTTGCTGGAAGCTGAACCTCCACCCCAGTCTCAAATCTCTGGAAGACTGAAACAGGTTTCCCTCAAGAATTTCCCTGTATTTAGCGCCAAACATCATTCCTTCAATTCTGACCATTTTCCCAGTCCCTGCCGATGAAAAACATTCACACAGCCTGATGCTGCCACCGCCATGCTTCACTGTGGGGATGGTGTTCTCTTCTTCTAAATGTTTGGGGAATCCCTCACATGCCTTTTGGCAAACACCAAACGTGTTTGATTATTTTTTTATTTAATTTAAGATATAGCTTTTTTCTGGCCACTCTTCTGTAAAGCCCAGCTCTCTGGAGTGTACAGCTTAAAGTGGTCCTGTGGACAGATACTCCAATCTCTGAGCTTTGCAGCTCCTTCAGGGTTATCTTTGGTCTCTTTGTTGCCTCTCTGATTAATGCCCTCCTTGCCTGGTCCATGAGTTCTGGGCGGCCCTCTCTAGGCAGGTTTGTTGTGGTCCCATATTCTTTCCATTTAAAAAAAATGGATGTAATGGAGCACAGTGGGATGTTCAAAGTTTCAGATATTTCTTTATAGCCCAACCCTGATCTGTACTTCTCCACAAATTTGTCCCTGACCTGTTTGGAAGCTCCTTGGTCTTCATAGCGCCCCTTGCTCAGTGGTGGAGCCCCTTGCTCAGTGGTGGCGCCCCTTGCTCAGTGGTGGTGCCCCTTGCTTAGTGGTGACGCCCCTTGCTCAGTGGTGGTGCTCCTTGCTTAGTGGTGTTGCCCCTTGCTTAGTGGTGTTGCCCCTTGCTTAGTGGTGGTGCCCCTTGCTCAGTGGTGGTGCTCCTTGCTTAGTGGTGGTGCCCCTTGCTTAGTGGTGGTGCCCCTTGCTCAGTGGTGGTGCTCCTTGCTTAGTGGTGGTGCCCCTTGCTTAGTGGTGGTGCCCCTTGCTTAGTGGTGGTGCCCCTTGCTTAGTGGTGACGCCCCTTGATTAGTGGTGGTGCCCCTTGCTTAGTGGTGGTGCCCCTTGCTCAGTGGTGGTGCCCCTTGCTTAGTGGTGGTGCCCCTTGCTTAGTGGTGACGCCCCTTGCTTGGTGGTGTTGGAGACTCTGGGGCTTTTCAGAACAAGTGTATATATACACTGAGATCATGTGATAGACCGTCTGACACTTACATTGCACACAGGTGGACTTTATTTAACTAATGATGTGACTTCTGAAGGTAATTGGTTGCACCAGATCTTATTTAGGGGCTTCATAGCAAAGGGGGTGAATAAATGTGAACGCACCACTTTTCCAGTTTAATTTTTAATTTACATTTTTAAACAATAAATGTTTTTCATTTCACTTCACCAATGTGGACTATTTTGTGTATGTCCATTACATGAAATCCTTATTAAAAATCAATTTAAGATACAGGTTGTAATGCAACAAAATAGGAAAAATGCCAAGTGGGATGAATACTTTTGCAAGGCACTGTATGTATAACTATTGTCATAAAGAATTACATTTAAAGGCTAATAAGGCTGGTGGAATCGATCAAAAACGAAACGTGTTTAATTTCCGGTAGAACTGTTCATAGACGTTTCTAGACGAAAACCTTTAGAATAAAAAAGTGTTCTAGGCTGAACCCTTCATAGAGGGTTCTAGATAGAGCCTGTTCTAGAACCCTCTACAAATGGTTCAGATAGAGCCTGTTCTAGAACCCTCTACAAAGGGTTCAGAGAGAGCCTGTTCTAGAACCCTCTACAAAGGGTTCAGAGAGAGCCTGTTCTAGAACCCTCTACAAAGGGTTCAGATAGAGCCTGTTCTAGAACCCTCTACAAAGGGTTCAGATAGAGCCTGTTCTAGAACCCTCTACAAAGGGTTCAGATAGAGCCTGTTCTAGAACTCTCTACAAAGGGTTCAGATAGAGCCTGTTCTAGAACCCTCTAAAAAGGGTTCAGATAGAGCCTGTTCTAGAACCCTCTACAAAGGGTTCAGAGAGAGCCTGTTCTAGAACCCTCTACAAAGGGTTCAGATAGAGCCTGTTCTAGAACCCTCTACAAAGGGTTCAGATAGAGCCTGTTCTAGAACCCTCTACAAAGGGTTCAGATAGAGCCTGTTCTAGAACTCTCTACAAAGGGTTCAGATAGAGCCTGTTCTAGAACCCTCTACAAAGGGTTCAGATAGAGCCTGTTCTAGAACCCTCTACAAAGGGTTCAGATAGAGCCTGTTCTAGAACCCTCTACAAAGGGTTCTACCCAGTACCAAAATTACATTTACATTTACATTTTAGTCATTTAGCAGACGCTCTTATCCAGAGCGACTTACAGTAGAAAAAAATTGTGAAGCTTTTTTCTTAAAGTGTACTGCCTAGACTTATCCAATAAGAATCCCTTGATTTTTGTTTTTCATTGAAAAACCTTTTAAATTATAATAATTTTAATAAGAATGTTACGGTGTGACCCATCCCACAGTATACCGAAAATTTCCAGGATAATTGTCTCACCATCATTATCTTACTATATCTTACATCATTTATGTATAATATATTTAAATTAAGCACAGGCTATGGGTTATTGGGATAAATCCATTTCTCTCTAGTGTGGCTTGTTGTAAAACAGAGTCCAACAGCTGAGAGGACTAGGGAATAACCTCAATACGTAATACACAGAGTCCAACAGCTGAGAGGACTAGGGAATAACCTCAATACGTAATACACAGAGTCCAACAGCTGAGAGGACTAGGGAATAACCTCAATACGTAATACACAGAGTCCAACAGCTGAGAGGACTAGGGAATAACCTCAATACGTAATACACAGAGTCCAACAGCTGAGAGGACTAGGGAATAACCTCAATACGTAATACACAGAGTCCAACAGCTGAGAGGACTAGGGAATAACCTCAATACGTAATACACAGAGTTCAACAGCTGATAGGACTAGGGAATAACCTCAATACGTAATACACAGAGCCCAACAGCTGAGAGGACTAGGAAAAAATTTCAAAACTTAATTCACAGAATTCAGCAGCTGAGAGGTGATATTTTGTATATTTATAAAAGCTATTTATTTTGACCTGTAGGTGATTTAAGGTCTAAAAGCATCATATCTACTGTACTTATCAATTTATTTTGTGATAATAAAAAAGAAGCAATGCAATGGTAAGTAGGTAGGATCATCTGGGATGTACCTGTAAGAATGGTTTAAGGAGCGTGGTGTTTATTGTAAGTATTTTCCTTCTTCTGTCCTGGTGAGGAAACGTGCTGAAATGTTCCCCCTCTCCACTCTCTCTCTTCATGAATGAATCATTAGAAAAAATAGCGATTTCAGGCTGACAGTAAGTGTCCTTCTGGGTCTTTATGCAAAGAGCTTCTCCTACCAAGGTCACGATAAAACCTTGTCCCACAATTAAGAGAAAAACCTCTATTTTATTTCCCCTAACGTGATTTAGTAATGAAGTAGGAAGGGGAGGACGTACCTTGTCTATGTGCAAGTCTAATAATCTATTCTTGCTATCTTTTCCCTGTCCAGCCAGAAGTAGAGAAGGCCCTTTAATAGATGTGTTATCGAGTGCCGGACTGGCTTCAAACAGTATCCGTTGGTGGGCTTCCAGACAGGGGTTCTAACAGTATCCGTTTTCTATTCTATTACTTCATCTGGGCTCGACTGAGCTGGCCTGGTCGAAATGGATCCGATTGGAACAGTCCAACAAGTGCAAACACCTGGCACTACAGTTGTGCTCGATCAAATACGACCTGAATGTTTGCTGGCTGCAGAAAAGAGTGGGTCCAGTGCTCTGTGAGAAACGTAAAAAGGTTGTATAGTAACAGCTGTGTATGGAGCATTGTGTGGATAATCCCAGTGTTGTCTAGGTAACTGTTGTATAGTAACAGCTGTGTATGGACCAGAGGGGTGTGTATAATCAGAGTGTTGCCTAGGTAACGGTTGTATAGTAACATCTGTGTATGGAGCATTGTGTGGATAATCCCAGTGTTGTCTAGGTAACTGTTGTATAGTAACAGCTGTGTATGGACCAGAGGGGTGTGTATAATCAGAGTGTTGCCTAGGTAACGGTTGTATAGTAACATCTGTGTATGGAGCATTGTGTGGATAATCCCAGTGTTGTCTAGGTAACTGTTGTATAGTAACAGCTGTGTATGGACCAGAGGGGTGTGTATAATCAGAGTGTTGCCTAGGTAATGGTTGTATAGTAACATCTGTGTATGGAGCAGAGGGGTGTGGATAATCAGTGTTGTCTAGGTAACGGTTGTATAGTAACAGCTGTGTATGGAGCAGTGTGTGGATAATCAGTGTTGTCTAGGTAACGGTTGTATAGTAACATCTGTGTATGGAGCAGTGTGTGGATAATCCCAGTGTTGTCTAGGTAACGGTTGTATAGTAACAGCTGTGTATGGAGCAGTGTGTGGATAATCCCAGTGTTGTCTAGGTAACGGTTGTATAGTAACAGCTGTGTATGGAGCAGTGTGTGGATAATCCCAGTGTTGTCTAGGTAACTGTTGTATAGTAACATCTGTGTATGGAACAGAGGGGTGTGTATAATCAGTGTTGTCTAGGTAACGGTTGTATAGTAACAGGTGTGTATGGAACAGAGGGGTGTGTATAATCAGTGTTGTCTAGGTAACGGTTGTATAGTAACAGCTGTGTATGGAGCAGAGGGGTGTGGATAATCAGTGTTGTCTAGGTAACAGTTGTATAGTAACAGGTGTGTATGGAACAGAGGGGTGTGTATAATCAGTGTTGTCTAGGTAACGGTTGTATAGTAACAGCTGTGTATGGAGCAGAGGGGTGTGTATAATCAGTGTTGTCTCGGTAAATCTGCATCTGATCATTTTATTCCTCCACCCTCCTCTCATCACAGCACCTATTTACATCCAAATGTAATACAAAAACATACCTTCTTTTTTTTCAATCGCCATATTGCATGCCCTTCTGAATAGATCTAGAGATAAATCTAACAGGGATTGTTTTGAAAGTAGCATGAAGGTAACCAAGGAAGTAGCAGAGTATTGATCCAGACATAACGAGCGTACATTCCTTCAGGAACACGTTATTCCCTGTAGGAGCAGTAGCTAACGATCTCCTTTACAGCCCAGAGACTAACCGTCCCAGTAGAGCTCAGAGTTCGATTAGCTGCTATATACAGCCACACTACCTATGGTCTATTGGCTAGCCAGACAGAACGACTGGAAAGTTTGTTTTCAGAGTGAGAAGGAGGATGTTTAGTGTTTAACTATATGTTTAACTAGGGAGAGGTCTGGACTAAGTGTTTTTGTTCTCAAAGTCAATTATGTGGTACCCGATAGATATTCAACATAGCAATATCTACAAAACAAATACTCATAGCGTCTCCTGGACAAAACAAAAGAGGACGGATCATAATGGATAATGTTTTGTGAGCATTACAGCCCAAGACTAACCACCCAATAATGGCTTCCAGAGTGTTCTCCTGAGCAAGCAAACAAATCAATATTCCTCCTTTCAGTATGGGTCCAAGAGAAAAAAGGTGAAAAGACAAAGTAATCTTGTCATTCATTTCCTATTCATAACAATCATTCAAAAGGTTAAAAGACAAACCTATCATCCCCTTCATTTCGTATTCACAACACTCATTCAGAATTCAATCATTTTTTTTTTGGAACACAAAATCAAATCCTTCTTTGTACAAAAGGGTGCAAATAATGCTTATTAATTAAGAACTATCTATCCCGTGGAATTGGATTTTAAATGATGCCTTTGATTTCCCCCCTTTTCAGTGTTCTAGAATCTATTGTTTTTATTGTTGTCATTCCGTCTGCCTTTGTATCTCATGGAGAGATAATTTTCATTCTCTGATTCCATGGCCTCCAACCACTGCTGGTTGTCATAGAACCCACTGTGACAACGCCACAATCAACTCAGGAGCTGAGGGGCTCAGAGAGAGAGAGAGAGAGAGACAGAGGGAGAGACACAGAGAGAGAGAGAGAAAGAGACACAGAGAGAGAAAGAGAAACAGAGAGCGAAAGAGAAACAGAGAGAGTGAATGAGTGAGAGAGAAAGAGAGACAGAGACAGAGAGGGAGAGACACAGAGAGAGACAGAGACAGAAAGAGAGAGAGAGAAAGAGAGAGAGACAGAGAGACACAGAGAGAGCAGAACAATTTAGATGACAGTTCATTACTAAGCTGTAAAAGCCATGCCTTTGGTAAGGCATTTATACTGAACACAAATATTAACGCGACATTCAACGGTTTCAACGATTGTATAGAGTTACAGTTCATATAAGGAAATCAATCAGTTGAAAGAAATGAATTAGGCTCTAATCTATGGATTTTAGGGGCATATATCAATCAACAAGTCAGCATCTGGTGTGACAACCTTTTCCCTCATGCAGCGCCGACATCTCCTTGGCATAAAGTAAAGCAAGCTGTTGATTGTGTCCTGTGGAATGTTGTTCCACTCCTATTCAATGGCTGTGCGAAGTGGCTGGATACTGGCGGGAACTGGAACACGTCAATCCAGAGCATCCCAAACATGATCAATGGGTGACAAGTCTGGTGAGTATGCAGGTCATGTAAGAACGGGGACATTTTCAACTTCAAGGAATTGTGTACAGATCCTTGCAGCATGGGGCCGTGCATTATCATGCTGAAACATGAGGTGATGGCGGCAGATGAACGGCGAAGACAATGGGCCTCAGGATCTAGTCACTGCATCTACTGGCATTCACATTTCCATAGATAAAATGCAATTGTGTTCATTAACCGTCCCATAATAAATTCTCTAAAACAATGTTGGTAGAGAAATTAACATTCAATTCTCCAGCAACATCTGTGGTAGACATCCCTGTAGGCAGCATGCCAATTGTACGATCCTTCAAAACTTGAGACATCTGTGCCATTGTGTTGTGTGACAAAAATGGCCTTTTACTATCCCCAGCACAAGGTGCACCTGTGCAATTATCATGCTGTTTAATCAGCTTCTTGATATGCCACACCTGTAAGGTGGATGGATTATCTTGGCAAGGGAGAAATGTTCACTAACAGGATGTAAACAAATTGGTGCACCACATTTGAGAGAAATAAGCATTTTGTGCGGATGGAACATTGCTGGGATCTTTTATTTCAATTTATGAAACATTCGACCAACACTTTACATGCTGCATTTACATTTTTGTTCAGTATAGCTTCCCCTTTTTAAAGGGAATCATAGAAAGCAGAGTAATTGTTTGTCTTTTGACATTACGTGCTGTATTTAAGACTTGAAAATGAAATGTATTACTGTATTCCTCTTACATATGAGTCATTGCTGGTTTCAACAACACTCTTCAATTTTCAAAAGCGCTTATATTGGAGAATAAGGGGAAAAAATCCCAAAAATTCACAACGCAAATTATTATTAATCATCAGAATGAAGCCAAACTGAACCAATTTCTCTCTTCTCTTGTTGAAAACAACATACGTGACATCGATATTATTCAGAAACATTACTTCCAGTGCCAAAACTTACTACAAAGTATTCAGAGAACGCAGCTGAACAACGATTGCTTGTTACACCCGTTTAGTTATTACGAAAAAAGTTTTAATCGAAAAAGTTTTAATCTAAAGTTTAAAAAAATATATTAGTGTCTATCAATAATGACAAACCACCTGGTACTGAAACATGGATGGAAATTACTGAGGAGGGTTTCAGACTATATTGCCACTCCAGTTTGCCATTTCTTCAATCTATGGTAAGTAAAAGTCGTCCCAGAAACCAATATTAGCAAAGCACCCTTTACTGGTTAAAACAGCCGACCAATCAGCTTTCTACCGACCCTTAGTAAACTTTTGGAAAGAATTGTGTTTGACCAGATACAATACTATTTCACAGTAAACAAATGAACAACTGACTTTCAGCATACTTATAGGGAAGAAAATTCAACATTTACGGCACTGACAAAAAAGATTGATGATTGGCTGAAAGAAACTGATAATAAGATGATTGTGGGAGATGTTTTGTTGGAGTTCAGTGCAGCTCTTGACATTATCAATCATAGTCTGCTGCTGAAAAAAAAACGTATATGTTTTGATGTTACATCCTCTGGCATATCATGGATCAAGAGTTACGTACTTATCTAACAGAACACAGAGGGTGTTCTTTAATGGAAGCCTCTCTAACGGAAACCAGGTAGAGTTTGGCATTCCTCAAGGTAGCTGTCTTGACCCCATACTTTTTTATATTTTTGACCTACCACTACTATCGAGTAAAGCAAAGTGACACATTGTACGCTGATGTCTCAACATTATACACATCAGCTACCACCGCAAGTGAAATCACTGCAACAGTTAACAAAGAGCTGCAGTCAGTTTTAGAATGGGTGGTAAGTAATAAGGAATAATCTATATATCCTAAATATATAAAAAGCTAAAAGCATTGAAAAAAATATATATTTATATTTAACATGGCAAGTCAATTAATAAGAACAAATTCTTATTTACAATGACGGCCTACCAAAAGGGGAAAGGCCTCCTGCGTGGATGAGGGCAGGGATTAAAAATACAAATAAACAAAATATAAATATAGGACAAAACACACATCACGACAAGAGAGACAACACAACAATACATAAAGAGAGACCTAAGACAACAACATAGCATGGCAGCATCACATGACAACACAGCATGGTAGCAACACAACATGGCAGTAACACAAAACAGGGTACAAACATTGTTGGGCAGAGACCACAGCAAAGGGCAGGAAGGTAGAGACAACAATACATCTCACAAAGCAGCCACAACTGTCAGTAAGAGTGATCATGATTGAGTCTTTGAATGAAGAGATTTAAATGAAGAGTATTTGGGACAAATCATTCGCTAAAACCTAAACCTCATCTAAATATTTTAATGAATAATGTGGCAATTGAGCAAGTTGAGGAGATTAAACTTCTGGATTGTAAACTAAAATTGCCAAAACATATTGATGCAACGGTAGCTTAAATGGGCCAAGGTCTGTAAATAAGGCATATCCTTACAGGCCTTAGTTTTATCACACCTGAACATAGGGAAATTACATTTGGCCCCGAACAGGCTGGCACTCAAATATAGAGGGAGAGGAAATATCGTTATCATCTATTCTACCTCAAAGTAGACAATAGATTGACTGCATCACTACTTGTCTTTGTGAGAGGTATGTAAGTGTTGAAAGTGCCGAACTGTCTGTTCAAATTACTAGCACACATCTCAGACACTGATTCATACTCTGCAAGACATGCCACCAGAACCGCTTTTCCTTCACGCTGCGGTCCAACTCATCCCAAACCATATCAATTGGGTTGAGGTCGAGTGTAATCTTATAAACGTAGGATGAAACAACGGAGCACTTTCACATCGTTTCGGTGGATGCTAGCTTGTAACACATCACATTTGGTGGATGCTAGTGTAACAGTATAGCTTCCGTTCCCTCTCCTCGCCCTGGGCTCTGGGCTCGAACCAGGGACCCCTCCGCACACATCAACCACAGTCATTCACGAAGCATCGTTACCAATCGCGCCACAAAAGCCACAGCTCTTACAGAGCAAGGGGAACAACTACTTCTAGGTCTCGGAGCGAGTGACGTCAGCGATTGAAACACTATTAGCTCGCACCATCACACATAGACACACTGACTACACCTTAGCTGGCAGCTAGCTAGTTCAGCTTTCTACTGTATCGATAGAACCCTGTGAGAGAGAAATCTCTGGATTTTAAATAGTAATAATTTTGTGATGGGAGCTGGTTCAGACGATCAGTGGCGTATAGTGCTCATTGTCATTGGTGTAAAGTACTTAAGAAAAAAAAAATTGAAGAGCTAATTAAGTAGGTTTTTCAAGTATCTGTACTTTACTTTAGTCTTTATATATTTGACAACTTTTACTTCACTTTTGATACTTAAGTATATTTTAGCAATTACATTTACTTTTAATACATAAGTATATTTAAAACAAAATACTTTTAGACTTGTACTCAAGTATGATTTTACTGAGTGAGTTTCACTTTTACTTGAGTCATTTTCTATTAATGTATCTTTACTTTTACTCAAGTATGACAATTGGGTACTTTTTCCACCTCTGCTCACTGGTAAGATCACTGGTTCCATCACTGGTTCCAAACAGTTCACTGCAGTAATATAGTTCTACAAGGAACATGGTGTGGCTCCAAGGAAAAAGCGATGTGTTGGTCGTTTGCCAGCAAATGGGTGCAGTCCTACGAGAACATTCAGGTAATCGTCCACTATTGTCAACAACTTCGGCGATATCCACACAATGCTCCCAGGACAGATCCCTGGATTTTAGAGGGAGGTCTTCTGTGTGGTGCCTTGATGCGTGTTCGTGGTTAGTGTTATCCTAAATGTTGATACTTATATTTGTATCAAATGTTCGTCAGCTCAAGCCAGTGGACGAGCGGCAAAGACTCTAACCAAAGCCCACACGAATCAGATTCAAAGATGACGCTTGTGTGGTCAGATTTTCTTTAACATTTCTCATATTATTTGCTGCTTTAGAGACCAGAGCTTAAAACTTCTTCAGGCTAGGGTCCTTTTTTTTCTCGATTTCCGCTTGAATCAAAGTAAACTGCCTGATACTCAGCCCCAGTTAATTAATCTAAGATAACTCCAGAAATCGGTCATTAATTAAGACGTTTTTGCCTAGGACATCTTAGTTACACAATTTTACATCGAACTAAAATGTTTGGTGCTGTATTTCTCAATGAACAAAATGTGCATGAAAACGAGTCGTCTCTTGTTCGAATGTTCAAATAATTTATTGAAGAATTCCTACTCTTGACCAAGGGGCGTTGATTTCAGTACCGAACTTCTGCTTGCCTCCAGAAAAACATTTGTGTGGCCGAACAGCCCGAAAAATTCCTCACCGAAGTCCACAGCTGTTACTGTACAGAAAACACGTGCAGAAGGTGAGTTTAATAAGGAACCTATTCAAAAAATCGGAAGCGTACTGAACATGAGAGACAATCAATAACACCTAAGGACTGATAACACCTAAGAACAACAGACGGCGAAATAAAGGGGGAGTAATCAGGGAAGTGATGAAGTCCAGGTGTGCATAATGATGAGGCGCAGTTGTAAGCAATGATGGGTTACCAGGTGTGCGTAATGCTGGGTTGCCAGGTGTGTGCGTAATGATGCGTTGCCAGGTGTGCGTAATGATGGGTTGCCAGGTGTGCGTAATGATGTGTTGTCAGGTGTTCGTAATGATGTGTTGCCAGGTGTGCGTAATGACGGGTTGCCAGGTGTGTGTAATAACGGGTTGCCAGGTCTGCTTAATGCTGGGTTGCCAGGTCTGTATAATGATGGGTTGCCAGGTGTGTGTAATGATGGGTTGCAAGGTGTGCGTAATGATGGGTTGCCATGTGTGCGTAATGATGGGTTGCCAGTTGTGCGTAATGATGGGTGGCCAGGTGTGTGTAATGATGGGTTGCCAGGTGTGCGTATTGATGTGTTGCCAGGCAGTGCATAATGATGGGTTGCCAGGTGTGCATAATGATGGGTTGCCAGGTGTGCATAATGATGTGTTGCCATGGGTTCGTAATGATGGGTTGCCATGGGTTCGTAATGATGGGTTGCCAGGTGTGCATAATGATGGGTTGCCTGGTGTGCGTAATGATGTGTTCCCAGGTGTTCGTAATGATGTGTTGCCAGGTGTGCGTAATGATGGGTTGCAAGGTGTGTGTAATAATGGGTTGCCAGGTCTGCGTAATGATGGGTTGCCAGGTGTGTGTAATGATGGGTTGCCAGGTGTGTGTAATGATGGGTTGCCAGGTGTGTGTAATGATGAGTTGCCAGGTGTGCGTAATGATGAGGCACAGTTGTGCGTAATGATGGGTTGCAAGCTGTGCGTAATGATGGGTTGCCAGGTGTGCGTAATGATGGTTTGCCAGGTGTGCGTAATGACGGGTTGCCAGGTGTGTGTAATGATGGCTTGCCAGGTGTGCGTAATGATTGGTTGTCAGGACCGGTGGTTAGTAAACCGGCGACAGGGGAATAGACAGTGACAAAAATGAAAAAAAACATCACAAAATTTCATCGTAATATATGCACAACTTTTCCGAACGTCTTCGGCTGGGAAACATTTTGGTCACCTTTAAAGCTGGCGAGAGGTGGTTAGAACAGGATGGGAGAACAACAAATCTACATAACCAGTCCAGAGTGTGGAAGGAAACATAGCGTGTACTACGGTTGGGTACACAAGAAAGTTCATAGTCAACAACAGCATGCAGGAGTCGTGAGGCTAATAGCAAAATAGCACAAGAAAGAAAAAAAGAACGACTTGTGTCACTCAGTCACTCACCCCAACAGTGCCTGTGTGCTGGAGGCGATTGAAAGCTGGGTGGAGAGGTGAGGGTTTGGTAGCACTTTTCTTCAGAACGTTGTGAATACTGCTCTATCGTCATCAGTATTTCTGCCCAACCTCAGCCAGGTAAGTAATGACAAGCAGTAAAGGCCAGGGTGTTACAATTCCACTCTGCTGGGGTTGGGGTGCCTGCCTGCATGCCTAGGCTCTGCCTGGCTGTGCTGCTGACGTCAGGCCTTCACACAGCACGAGGCAGCACACGCACAGACATACGCATGCACACACACACAAGCTCAGACACTCCACATACACACACACACACACACACTGCTCCACCGGACAAATGAGACTGTCGCCCTAATGAGCCTCTCTCTTCTCTACCCAGGACTGTATATCATCTTTAGTATACAGCTCCCAGATGACACCCTATTCCCTTTATAGTGCACTACTTTTAACCAGGACCCCCTAGGGCCTTGGTATACCAAAGTATACCAAACACCTCCCTAATATTGAGCCCCCCCCCCCACCCCACCCTTTTGCCCTCAGAACAACCTCAATTTGTCAGGGCATAGACTCTACAAGGTGTCGAAAGTATTCCACAGGGATGCTGGACCATGTTGACACAGTTGTGTGAAGTTGCCTGGATGTCCTTTTAGGGTGGTAGACCATTCTTGATACACACAGGAAACTGAGCGTGAAAAACCAAGCTGTGTTTGTAGTTCTTGACACAAACCGGTGCGCCTGGCACCTACTACCAAAGACACTTACAATTTGTGTCTTGTCCATTCGCCTTCTGCATGGCACATGTGCACAAACCCACGTTTCAATTGTCTCAAGGCTTAGAAATCCTTCTACAACCTGTCTCCTCTCCTTCCTCTACCTGATTGAAGTGGGATCTGGGCTTCAACTGGATTCACATGGTCTATCTAATGTGTTGTATAGTCAGAGTATGATGTAGTGTGCCCGTCGGGGTGCAGATTAAGCAGGTAGCGGAGTTACAGCACCCTATTGTACAAAACAATTCCTTTTCACTAGACTCAGCCAGCCTTCAGCTGCATTGCAAATCCTTTTTGGTTTGCCGGTGGAATTTGTAAAGGCACAATCGTTTCTGAACCCCTTTCTGTTGCGCTTCAGGGTACATTTCTAACACCTATTTTCGGGAGCACTTAAGCCGTTTTTACACCAAAGAGTTTGGGAAATGCTAAATACAATAGTAAACAGGGGCGGACTAAGAACAGAAATCAACTCTGGCATTTTTAACACACTGGCCAATTTTTTATTCTTTGAGGACCCCATTATTAGCCAGATTATGATAATTTTTATGCAAAAAAAACAACAAGTTAAACAGGCTCACTAGGCTAAAACTGGACTAGCCCATCTTTATTATACCAGGTAGGCCAGTTGAGAACAAGTTCTCATTTGCAACTGCGACCTGACCAAGATAAAGCAAATAATAAAACAACACATAAAACAACACAAAGTTACACATGGAATAAACAAACATAAAGTCAATAATACAGTAGAAAAATCTATATACAGCATATGCAAATGAGGTAGGATAAGAGAGGAAAGGCAAAACATTTGCCCGAAATACCAGAAAGCCAGTCCACCACTGATAATAATGGTATCTATTGTAACACTGATAAAACAGATGGTTTCTCCCAGACAATTAAACAGAGTCTCTGACTACACTGTGATTGGAATGTACAAGGCAATCTCACAGTCGGCTTCACAACCTGTATTCCACCCAGGTGTTGTAGTTTTACATTTCCTTTAGATGTAATTGGTTTTAAAGGCCAACTAGCTTGACAAGAGAACAAACACAGCCAGTGGTCAAGAAAGACAAACAACCATAACGACGAAACGTCAGATAATGAAATATGGTTCATATAGAAACACAAATTAACGTACACCATGATCCTAAACTGAGCAATTCATAAAAAAAAAAAAATGTACCATCGCCATGCAGCCATATTATATCTTATTATTTCTGCTAATTTCAGACACAAGCTGTACCCCAAAAAGCACTATGTGCCCTGGTCCAAAGTAGTACTATAAAGGGAATGGGGTAACTTTTTGGATGCATCCATGGATAAACTAGAGCTGATCCTCGTATAGCTACAGAGGTGAAAGAGAGTCTAGATTGCCTTCAGCTAGCAAACAGACCAATTATAGTAACATCAGACTGTTAATGGCCTGGACATGGACATCTGACACACACAGCAATATGCCATATCTGTCTGAATTTCTCTATTGAGGCTTATAGCAAATACAAGTTAATTTCCCTATCCACTGTAGTTGAGGGAAATATGGTTAATATATGTCATGCTGCTTTAAAAGTTGATCAACTTTAGCTTTAGCTTTAGTTAAGCGACTATAAAATAACCTTTTGAAAGATGTTGTTTACGTCCGATTCAGCATCATCGTTCTTATGTCTTAGCCACATCCATCTCTTAAACCTCAGCCCCCTCCCAACCACACGTCAACACATGTGAGTCAGCATGGCATTGTCCTCCAGAAAGTAGTCTCTCTAATTAAACCCAGCGATATTCAGGGCAACAATCTGTCAATGTCTTTTGAGAGCTGTAGCAATACTGTACATATCTATATATTTCCTAATATCTGCGGTTGCAAAGATTATCTATATACTGAGCAGGGAATCACCCATTACATTATAGAAAGAAACCTGTGACATGACAGACCAATCAGGAATTCTCACGGCATGTCCAACAACTCCATTATCTCAGCCAATCAGGACTAGCCAGGATGGATCCTGTCTTTGGATGGATCCTCTGTTTGGCTCAGTGCTTTTTCCTTGGCTAAACTCATCATTTAAAAATTGTATTCGTATTTAAGGATCCCATACAAGTTTGTAATTTAAGCAACGTGTTCAAGAAGGCATTTCTGCAAAAATAAAGTTTTAAAGAATGGCCCAACTGTGAAGTAGGAAGTGGCGTCTAATGGCTTAGATCCTCTAACCGGTCACATATAAAATCAAGTGTTTTGTCTAATTTGCCAAGCCAAGTCTTGGGTTGGCGCATTGGTGCAACCAGTATTAAAGTGTGCAAGTAAATATGCCAACTGCAACCGGGTAACCTCCCCTCAGTGTTAAAATTAAAATGATCCAATAGGACTTAATTGGCTGGTTACCCAGACACAGCTTAAACCTAGTCTTGGACAAAGAAGCACTTTCAATGGAGAATATTACGTTTTTTAGCCCAGGACTAGACTTAAACCCATTATTATAATAATAATAATAATAATAATAATTAATAATAATAATTAATAATAACAAATAATAATAATAATAATAATAATAATAATTAATAATAATAATAAATAATAATAATAATAATTATTATTATTATTAATAATAATAATAATAATACTACTAATTAATAATAATAGTTAATAATAATAATAATAAATAATAATAATAATAATAAAAGGAAACAATGTGAAATCAACCCTTACCTTTTCTGCGGACTGCGCTGTCCCAAAGAAGATGGGTATGAAGGCTAGCCAGACTATACAAGTGGTATACATGGTGAATCCAATGGGTTTAGCCTCGTTAAAGCTCTCCGGGACGCCCCGCGTCTTGATGGCGTACACTGTACACGTGACCATGAGTAGGATGCTATAACCCAACGAGCATATAATCTGCAGGTCGGTGATGTCACATTTCAGTACTCCTCTGGCTTGGTCGGGGTTGACGGTTTTCTGTTCGTCGTAGTCGATGATGGTGTTGGGGGGGTCCACCCCGAACCAGATAAACACCCCCAGGAGCTGAATGGCAATCAGGCAAGTGGTTATAGCCAGCTGGGAGGTCGGGCTGATCAGCCTGGGTGCTGTCACCGACCTCTTACCCTCTTCGAAGATGCGGTAGATACGGTTTGTCTTGGTGAGGAGTGCCGCGTAGCTAATACACATACCGAGACCTAGGAAGATCCGTCGGAATGAACAGACGGCAACATCAGGCTTGGCAATCATGAGGAAGGTGATGATGTAACAGAGGAAGATCCCGGTGAGAAGGACGTAGCTCAGCTCGCGGCCCGACGCGCGCACGATGGGTGTGTCATTGTAGCGGACAAAGGTTGCCATGACGAAGATGGTGGCGATGATGCCCAGCATGGCGAGGAAGACAGGTATCACTGCCCAGGGGGAGTGCCACTCCAGCTTCACGATGGGGATGGGCTGGCATGCCGTCCTTTGAATAGATTGATTGATTAAGTATGTTTTATTTGACAATTTAAAAAATACACATACTGACGACAAGAAGACAAGCAGTACTGTACTGCACTGTAAAACATATTTTGTAATAAAACTACTATTTCAAGGATAGCACTAAAACGTTATAGAATTTTCTAGGGTTAAACAATTCCTGAAACTTTCCCAATATTCCCAGGTCTTCCAGAAATCCCTGGGAATTTTGGGAACATTTGTGTAATTTTGCAAGCCTTAATTAACTTATTTCTATAGTGTTCCTGACTGTCACCTGTTGGGGTTGGGCCTCATGTTGTAGGAGCACAGCTTGCAGGATGTTGCATCATATTGATACTGGTAGCCATCACAGGGCTCACAGTGCCAGCAACACGGCATGCCTTTCACTGCCTTCTTCCTCTCTCCTGTCCTGCAGGGCAGACTACACACAGAGCTGGGAATCTCTGTCTGTCCGTTAGGCCACTGCATGTCCTCAATCTGGAACACAGGATGGATGCGGTAGGTTAGACAGGAGTAGAACAATGAAAATTACTTTTTTTTAAGAACAAAGTATTTTTGATTTGATTTTATCCAGTCGGATTTGAGTTTACATTATCCCACATTACATCACTAAGTCTTGTGCAATGCCGTGTATCATTTACGTTTTACTGACACATTTTGTAAGACAAAAATAAACAATCCAATACACTGCACTAGGAAGCACAGAAAGAAGCCCTGGAGTGACTGCTGTGATTTCACAGTGCAGTGGACCCGCAATGCAGTGGACCCTTAATCCCTTCCCTACCCATACAGCAATTGGTTAGATGTCAATGTCCTCACTCAGTAAAGCCTGTCACTCAGAGCAAATATGAAAATTCTCAACTTCCTCCAAGAGAGGCAAAAAAGCGATCAGGTTGAACAGGACGAGCAGGACGAACAGGACGAGCAGGTTGAACAGGACGAGCAGGTTGAACAGGACGAGCAGGTTGAACAGGACGAGCAGGTTGAACAGGACGAGCAGGTTTAACAGGACGAGCAGGACGAACAGGACGAGCAGGTTGAACAGGACGAGCAGGTTGAACAGGACGAGCAGGTTGAACAGGACGAGCAGGTTGAACAGGACGAGCAGGTTGAACAGGACGAGCAGGTTGAACAGGTTGAGCAGGTTGAACAGGTTGAGCAGGTTGAACAGGACGAGCAGGTTGAACAGGACGAGCAGGTTGAACAGGACGAGCAGGTTGAACAGGACGAGCAGGTTGAACAGGACGAGCAGGACGAACAGGACGAGCAGGTTGAACAGGACGAGCAGGTTGAACAGGACGAGCAGGTTGAACAGGACGAGCAGGTTGAACAGGACGAGCAGGTTGAACAGGACGAGCAGGTTGAACAGGACGAGCAGGTTGAACAGGACGAGCAGGACGAGCAGGACGAACAGGACAAGCAGGTTGAACAGGACGAGCAGGTTGAACAGGACGAGCAGGTTGAACAGGACGAGCAGGTTGAACAGGACGAGTAGGTTGAACAGGACGAGTAGGTTGAACAGGACGAGTAGGTTGAACAGGACGAGCAGGTTGAACAGGACGAGCAGGTTGAACAGGACGAGCAGGTTGAACAGGACGAGCAGGTTGAACAGGACGAGCAGGTTGAACAGGACGAGCAGGTTGAACAGGACGAGCAGGTTGAACAGGACGAGCAGGGTGAATAGGACGAGCAGGTTGAACAGATTGAACAAGCAGCAGTGAATGAGGTGGAGAGTGCAGAACAGACTGAAAGTCATTCGCAGCAGCAGAGTTAGCCACAGGTTTACCCATTCTACAGGTAAATATGCTTGGCCCATGTCTGTTATTATTACAGTTGAAGTCAGAAGTTAACATACACTTAGGTTGGAGTCATACACTTAGGTTGGAGTCATCACTCATTTTTCAACCACTCCACACATTTCTTGTTAACAAACAACATTTTATGCAAGTCGGTTATTACATCTACTTTGTGCATGACAAGTAATTTTTCCAACAATTGTTTACAGACAGATTATTTCACTTATAATTCACTGTATCACAATTCCCGTGGGTCAGAAGTTTACATACACTAAGTTGACTGCCTTTAAACAACTTGGAAAATTACAGAAAATTATGTTTTGGCTTTAGAAGCTTCTGATAGGCTAATTGACATAATTTGATTCAATAATTTGATTCCAGCTCATCAAGGAAGAAGGCACTGCTACAAAACCACCATAAAAAGCCAGACTACGGTTTGCAACTGCACATGGGGACAAAGATTGTACTTTTTGGACAAATGTCCTCTGGTTTGATGAAACAAAAATATACATGTTTGGCCATAATGACCACCGTTATGTTTGGATGAAAAAGGGGGAGGCTTGCAAGCCGAAGAACACTATCCCAACCGTGAAGCACGAGGGTGGCAGCATCATGTTGTGGGGGTGCTTTGCTGCAGGAGGGACTGGTGCATCTTACAAAATAGATTGTATCATGAGGCAGGAAAATTATGTGGTTATATTGAAGCAACATTTAAGACAGTCAGGAAGTTAAAGCTTGGTCGCAAATGGGTCTTCCAAATGGACAATGACCCCAAGCATACTTCCAAAGTTGTGGCAAAATGGCTTAAGGACAACAAAGTCAAGGTATTGGAGTGGCCATCAAATTACTTTCTCTATTATTGTTGCTTTGTCAAGAGGTTATCCTGTATGTAAGCATTTCATTGCAATGTTTACTTCATGTTTATCACGTGTACATGACAAGTAAACAAACTTGAACTTAGAAGGGAAAGGCGAGGGCAGCCAGAAAGAGAGGGGGAAATATGTCCAGCTTTGTGGTTAGATTGTAGGTGAACAAAACATTGACTTTAAAAACTTCTTATGGCTGCAAGGCAGTGTTGAGTAGCCAGTGAAATCGTGCCCATTTCAAACAGCCTCCTACTCAAATCTTGCTCGTACAATATGGATATTATTATTCTTTTTGGATAGAAAAAACTTTCTAGTTTCTAAAACAGTTGGAATTTTTTCTCTGAGTGAAACAGAAGTCCTTCTGCAGCACTTTTCCTGACCAGGAAGTGAAATGTCAGAAATCGATGCTCTTTTCAACTTGATGCCTATACCTGGTCTTGACACTTAGGAGTCTACTTACACTCTATACGCCTTCCTATTGGTGTAAAGAGGGTGTGAGAGAAGATTTTTTTTTTGCTCCTCTTGGTCTGTGGTGGAAAAAAACCTATTTCTTTGACGTGACCGTCCACTTCCGGTACTCTGAAGGAAGTGGGATTGACTTCTGTTTTGCCTTGGTAACGAACGGCTAACGTCTCCGGCTCAATTTTTTTTTGATACATGTGACCATATCATCGTAATGTATGTTTTTTCAATATAGTTTAATCAGATTATTGAAACTTTTTTCGGGAGTTTTACCGTGTTCCGTCCTCTGACTGTGTTTACGTTGGAGAAATGTGCCACTCGGCTAGTGCCAATGCTAATTGAAGAGGGAAATTTGCCATTCTGAATCCAAACAACGACTCATCTGGACAGAGGACACCTTCAACATTCTGATGAAAGATCAGCAAAAGTAAGACCCATTTTATGATGTTATTTCATATATCTGTCGTGCATGTGAACTGGCCGTGGGCGCCCAATTATTTCTGTCTATTGTAGCTACGCTAATATAGCGATACATTTTGTTTTCGCTGTAAAACATTTAATAAATCGGAAATATTGTTTGGAATCACAAGATGCCTGTCTTTCAATTGCTGCAGACTATGTATTTTTCAGAAATGTTTTATGATGAGTAATGAGCTATTTGACGTTGGTGTCTGTAAATATTATGGCTGCTTTCGGTTAAATTTAATAAATCGGAAATATTGTTTGGAATCACAAGATGCCTGTCTTTCAATTGCTGCAGACTATGTATTTTTCAGAAATGTTTTATGATGAGTAATTAGCTATTTGACGTTGGTGTCTGTAAATATTATGGCTGCTTTCGGTGCAATTTCTGATGGTGGCTGCAATGTAAACTATGGTTTATACATGAAATATGCAAATTTTTCGAACAAAATATATGCTATACAATAAATATTTTATCAGACTGTCATCTGATGAATTTGTTTCTTGGTTAGTGGCTATTTATATCTTTATTTGGTCGAATTGGTGATAGCACCTGATGGAGTAAGAAACTGATGGAGTTAGAAAAGTTGTGTCTTTTGCTAACGTGGTTAGCTAATAGATTTACATATTTTTTCTTACCTGTAAAACATTTTAAAAATCGGACATGTTGGCTTGATTCACAAGATGTGCACCTTTCATCTGGTGTCTTGGACTTGTTAATGTGTGAAAGTTAAATATTTAAAAGAAATATCTTTTGAATTTCGCGCCCTGCACTTTGAGCTGGATGTTGTCATAAGTGTACCGGTGTCGGGCTGCCCCCCTAACAGGTTAAATATGTGTCCTCAAATGTCAATCTCTCATTAGCTGGTAGAGGTCTAATAACATATTCCTTTCTTTTTGTACTTTTTCCATGATATCCAATTGGTAATTACAGTCTTGGCCCATCACTGCCTCAGAAGAGGCGAAGGTCTGAGAGCCATCCGTCCTCCAACCCCGCCAAGCAGCACTGCTCGCTTAATTAACCCGGAAGACCGTACAGCTGGCAAACGAAGTCAGCGTGCATGCGCCCAGCCGCTAGGACAAGGACATCCCAACCGGCTAAACCCTCCCCTAACCTGGACGACGCAGGGCCAATTGTGTGCCGCCTCATGGGTCTTCCGGGCGCGGCCGGCTGCGACACAGCCTGGGATTGGACCCGGGTCTGTAATGACGCCTTTAGCACTCCAGTTCAGTGCCTTAAACTGGTGCGCCACTCGGGAGGCTTAACTTATTCCATTCTACAGGTATTTTTACAGGTATTTTTTGGGGGTTAAGGGGCCTTTAAATTCATATAGCTTACGGCCCTCAAACTCAACTCTGGACATCAAAGCTAGTTCCACTGTTTATTTTTATTTTTTTCTTGTTCCCCTCTAACTGATTTAGACCTGCACACCATGTGAGTGCAATTAATTATCATATCGAAATAGACCAGGCTCTGGACCTCGTAGGGTAAGTGTTGAATACTCTTGGCACAGGATCATTGTAGCTTCCTATCTGTCATGTTTGGAGTTGTGTTGCTCTGTTATATGTGCCCTTTAATTTGTCTTTACATTTGAGTTGCCCTGGTCATGTCAGTACACCGTAACTTTAAAACAAACTACTGACATGTTGCTATTTAGCATATGAGCCAAGGAGGAAGACAGATGAAAAGGCCCTTGAGAACAGCAGCAGCCAGGGAAGACGATACTTTAGGTGACACCCCAAAACAAGTTAAGCTACCCCTGTATCCCCTTGACCCCATTCTGATGAGAAACTAGAGACACACCAGACAAGACTTAGAGACAGCAACAGAAGAGTAGGATAAGATGGAGAGAGACACAACTGACAAGACAGAGACATCAACAGAAGAGTAGGATAAGATGGAGAGAGACACAACCGACAAGACAGAGTAACAGAAGAGTAGGATAAGATGGAGAGAGACACAACCGACAAGACTTAGAGACAACAACAGAAGAGTAGGATATGATGGAGAGAGACGCACCAGACACGACAGAGACATCAACAGAAGAGTAGGATAAGATGGAGAGACACAACCGACAAAACAGAGCAACAGAAGAGTAGGATAAGATGGAGAGAGACAACCGACAAGACAGAGCTACAGAAGAGTAGGATAAGATGGAGAGACACACCAGAAGAACAGAAGAGGATAGACAAAGGAGACAATAACATACAAGAAACTGAGACCACAACAGACATAACCCATACAGCAACAGACAGAGAGAAAGAGACAGAGAGAACAGAGGTGGGTTCAGCACACAGTAGACTGTATCACCTCAAGCTGCTCTATAGATTAAAATTAGTTTCATTTATTTGCACAAATTATAACAGGTGAAATACAGATAGTGAAAAAGTTAAACATGGTTTACAAATAATTCCCAGGTGAAAAAGCCTGTGAAATTACTATTAAAACAATTGTTTACTTTTAGTGTGTGTGTGTGTGTGTGTGTGTGTGTGTGTGTGTGTGTGTGTGTGTGTGTGTGTGTGTGTGTGTGTGTGTGTGTGTGTGTGTGTGTGTGTGTGTGTGTGTGTGTGTGTGTGTGTGTGTGTGTGTGTGTGTGTGTGTGTGTGTGTGTGTGTGTGTGTGTGTGTGTGTGTGTGTGTGTTTGAGAGAGAGAGAGAGAGAGAGAGGGTGTTTTTGGTACTGCTAGATTCTTTAATCAGTTTGACTCATTGAACAGGGTCTGAGTGTATGTTTGAAGTTATCGGGGTGATGAGAGGTGTTGGGTTTGCGCCAGACATAGCGTTTTCCATCATGGCCAAAAAGCTCAGTTTAGTCTCATCTAACCAGAGTACCTTCTTCCATATGTTTGGGGAGTCTCCCACATGCCTTTTGGCGAACACCAAACGTGTTTGCTTATTTTTTTCTTTAAGCAATGGCTTTTTTTTCTGGCCTCTCTTCCGTAAATCCCAGCTCTGTGGAGTGTACGGCTTAAAGTGGTCCTATGGACAGATACTCCAATCTGCGCTGTGGAGCTTTGCAGCTCCTTCGGGGTTATCTTTGGTCTCTCTGTTGCCTCTCTGATTAATGTCCTCCTTGCCTGGTCTGTGAGTTTTGGTGGGCGGCCCTCTCTGGGCAGGTTTGTTGTGGTGCCATATTCTTTTCAATTTTAAATAATGCATTTAACGGTGCTCTGTGGGATGTTCAAAGTTTCTGATATAAATTGTTTTACCAAACCCTGATCTGTACTTCTCCACAACGTTGTCCCTGACCTGTTTGGAGAGCTCCTTGGTCTTCATGGTGACGCTTGCTTGGTGGTGCCCCTTTCTTAGTGTTGTTGCAGACTCTGGGGCCTTTCAGAATAGGTGTATATATGCACTTAGATCATGTGACAGATCATGTGACACTTAGATTGCACACAGGTGGACTTTATTTAACTAATTATGTGACTTCTGAAGGTAATTGGTTGAACCAGATCTTATTTAGGGGCTTCGTAGCAAAGGGGGTGAATACATGTGCACACACCACTTTTCCGTTTTTTTTTTTTTTTTAATATAAAAAAATATATATAATAATGAATTTCACTTCAACAATTTGGACTATTTTGTGTATGTCCATTACATGAAATCCAAATAAAACTCAATTTAAATTACAGGTTGTAATGCAACAACATAGAAAAAACCTACACCTGTTGTATTCAGCATTTCACTGTGAGGTCTACTACACCTGTTGTAGTCAGCATTTCACTGTGAGGTCTACTACACCTGTTGTATTCAGCATTTCACTGTAAGGTTTACTACACCTGTTGTATTCAGCATTTCACTGTAAGGTCTACTACACCTGTTGTAGTCAGCATTTCACTGTGAGGTCTACTACACCTGTTGTATTCAGCATTTCACTGTAAGGGCTACTACACCTGTTGTATTCAGGATTTCACTGTAAGGTCTACTACACCTGTTGTTTTCAGCATTTCACTGTGAGGTCTACTACACCTGTTGTATTCAGCATTTCACTGTAAGGTCTACTACACCTGTTGTAGTCAGCATTTCACTGTAAGGTCTACTACACCTGTTGTATTCAGCATTTCACTGTAAGGTCTACTACACCTGTTGTATTCAGCATTTCACTGTAAGGTCTACTACACCTGTTGTATTCCGTGCATGTGACAAATACAAATTGATTTGATTTATTACCCATAAAACCTAGCAGTCAAACAAGGAAATGGTTCCAATAGTCTTCCCACCATTTTTCCCATGGTGGATTTTAGAAACACTTAAAATAAGTGCTATGAAGTTTTGATAACGTATAATTCTCTCTGGGAAAAGGTGACATCATCAACGTATTCACCTGTATTTACCCCCCCCCCCCCCCCCCCCCCCCCCCCCCAAGATTAAATGCTAAGTAGTTGCTCATGTGGCTATCATAAAGAACAACAAATGCCATGATGATATGAACGAGATAGCTGAATCGAGGCTAAGGTAAGAATCTCTGGATTAACTATCTAATGTTAGCTCCATTTAGTAATGCATAAATTCACTAAACTTCTTTAAATTGACAATTTTGTTAACTGTTTTGTGCAAGTTTTAATTTGACACGATAACTGTTAGCAAAAGTTTCAGATAGAGATGACCTGAAGGTGCTTGCAGGGATTTGTAGTTTTGTATGATGTCTACTTTGATAGCAGTATTTTCAGATCTGAGAATAAATAGACCCGATTTATTGATAAAAGTCACCTTGTCCGAGAGAGATTTACAAGGTTATCATAACGTCACGCCAGACATGAAACACAGCCCTTATTTTAAAATTCTCTATTGGAAAAATGAGTGGTGGAAAAAAAACGATTGGTACCATTTCCCTGTTTAACTGTTAGGTTGTGTGGGTATTATGACACCTCCACTGTGGGGCTCATCTATGCTTCGTCTAACACAGTGACAACCACAGATAACAAAAATGATTTAGTCCAATCAATGTCAGCTGAATATGATGTGGCTGTCCATGGTACTGATTTCTCTGTATGTGTGTGTGTGTGGGTTCGTGCAAGTAGATAAAATATGTTGACTCACCCTACTTGTAGAGAAAACGCCAATGACATCCTCCTCTCTTTCATGTTGACGAAACGGTTTATGACTCTGTCATACACGCTTGTAGTTTTTGTTGTCCTAGGCTAAAACGCTTGTTTGCTAGCCAAACGTCCTGTCATGGGCAACGGTGCACCAGGCCAGCTAGTTCACATTAGCCTACTACATCTAGCTATATTTTCAACTTCCATCCTCTCAGGCCAGGGGCACAATGCATTTTTTTTAAATGTATTATTATTTTTTTAAACATTTATTTAACCTATGGTTGAATCAGAATCACCGTTATAATTATTGGCCAGTACGAAAAATTAAGTAAAACCACAGGAGACTGAAAGATTTGGCATGGGTCCTCAGATCGCCAAAAGGTTCTACAGCTGCACCATCGAGAGCATCCTGACTGGTTGCATCACTGCCTGGTATGGCAACTGCTCGGCCTCCGACCGCAAGGCAGAACATCTAATCAAATGACTACCAAGACTATTTGCATCCTCCCCTCTCCCCCTCTTTTACACCGCTGCTACTCTCTGTTGTTATCATCTATGCATAGTCACTTTAATAACTCTACCTACATGTACATATTACCTCAACTAACCGGTGCCCCCACACATTGACTCTGTACCGGTACCCCTCCCCTGTATATAGTCTCACTATTGTTATTTTACTGCTGCTCTTTAATATCTTGTTACTTTTATTTCTTCTTCTTATCCATATTTTTTAAAACTGCATTGTTGGTTAGGGGCTCGTAAGTAAGCATTTGTATTTGGTGCATATGACTTATACCATTTGATTTGATTTGAAGTCCAAATCTTTATCTCCATCCATGCCTAATTTAGTAAAGGGACAATGTTAGCCAGTTAGCCAGCCACCGGAGGACAACGAGACAATGAGATGCAACAATTCAAGTTTTCTGTCAATGACGTTTGGCTTCTGATGTGATTGGTGTGAAGCCAAATACAAACTGGCTTCCCTTTGTACTTTTTTTTGGTCCGCCAGGACCATTCACAGCTATTATTTCATATTTATTTTATCAAGGGAGGCCAAATTCTCGCTGGCTTGCCTTGCATTCAATGCTACGGGCAGCAACAATGTCATACTCTTTTTTGACCAGACAGCTGTTGAGTTCGCTTGGATTGCTTTCTCCGGTGAGATACATTCAGCTTCCTGCAAATTTTAGGACATTTATAAAAAAAAACAGAGAGGCAAAAGATAAAATATTTACGATGTTATTATCTTTTCATGGTGATTTTTCCTTGGCAACCATGTTTGTGGAAGCATGACTTTCCTCGACATCCACGAACACACGACACTGACGGTTAGTGACATTTTGTCTTTTCAAATATTGCATGACACATATGTTTAAAAAATGCAGTCTACTAGTCAGGCTGACCAGTGCCCATAATCCTTAGTTTCCATCCCTGGTTAGGAGTAAAACAATCCAAAATAACAGTTTATAACTGAATTATATATTGTTCATGATCAAAGTTCTCATAAATCATTACACTGCATTGGCATCACAGTTTTAGCCTATCCACACATTATTGCCTAACTGGCTAACTGCAAACAACTTTATCCAAGTAAATACATTTTAATGTCTTAATTTAGCCTTTTTCTGTAAATGTTCATGATTGCCAAGGGATATTTTTACGTTGTTAGCTTCATTAACCAATGGACACAATAATAGATTTCAATTGTATGTACTGATATCAAGCCGTATGAAAGGGATGATTGAGTCTTATGTCTTCATCTTTCAATTATCTTTCACAAATCTTTCATCTTTCACAATAAAAACAAACAATAACTTGGCTCTATTTTATTCCAGCACTATTTCATCAAAATGTACTGTAAATTAATAAAACAATCACTTTAGACCATAATTATTGGTTGATTGACTGAGCAAGTGGATACATTCCCTCTGGGTGATGTAAATCAACTAGAGAATCACAAATATTCCTTCAGAGAAGGGATAAGGAGAGATACTGACATGCAGTGTCATGCCCTGACCGTAGAGATCATTTTTATGTCTCTATTTTGGTTTGGTCAGAGTGTGAGTTGGGGTGGGTATTCTATGTTCTATTATTTGTATTTCTATGTTTTGGGTTCTCAATCAGGGACAACTGTCTATCGTTGTCGCTGATTGAGAACCATACTTAGGTAGCCCTTTTTCCCACCTGTCTTTGTGGGAAGTTGACTTTGTTTGTGGCACATAGCCCTTAAGCTTCACGATTTGTTTTGTATTGTTTATTGTTTTGTTCGGCGTCTTTTCTAATAAAAATAAATTGTACGCTCACCACCCTGCACCTTGGTCCACTTCATTCAAGGGCCGTGACATGCAGTGCCTTCAGAAAGTATTCACAGCCTTGTCTTTTACCACATTTGGTTATGTTACAGCCTGAATTCAAAATGGATTAAATCAAAATTAAACATCTACACACAATACCCCATAATGACAAAGTGGAAACGTATTTTTAGATTAATAATAGATTTAATAGAATTAATAATAATTAAAATATAATTAATAGATTTAATAGATAAATAGAAAGGTGAATTCACCTCCCAGTTTCTGGTGGAAAGCAGACTGAACCAGGTTTTCCTCTAGGATTTTGACTGTGCTAAACTCTATTCTGCCTATTTTTTTTTATCCTGAAAAACTCTGCCAGTCCTCAATGATGACAAGCATACCCATAACATGATGTAGCCACCACTATGATTGAAAATATAGAGACTGGTACTCAGTAATGCGTTGTATTGGATTTGCACCAAACATAAGACTCAGTATTCAGAGCAAAAAGTGTATTGCTTTGCCACAATTTTTTACAGTATTCCTTCAGTGCCTTGTTTCAAAAAGGATGCATGTTTTGGAATATTTGTTTTCTATACAGGCTTCCTCCTTAACTCTGTCAATTAGGTTAGTATTGTGGAGTAACTACAATGTTGTTGATCCATCCTCAGTTTTCTCCTATCACAGCCATTAAACTCTGTAACTGTTTTAAAGTCACCATTGGCCTTCCCTTTCTCTATGGCAGGTATTCTGCAGGGGTACACGGAATGCCGTCTGGGTAATAAAAATGTGATTCACATTTAAAAAAAAAAAAAAAAAAACATTTTCAAACATTCCATTTATATTTTCCAACGGGGCTATACATTTGGGTGAGTTTTTTTAATTGCCTGAGTAGCCTCGTTTCACTGCCAAAAATGAATTAAACCATCTAGAATTCTGCGAAATAACAACACAATGTCAAATACAGGTATCCTAGTCAAATAATGAACATCCAATCACATTAACCGTTACTCTCTCGCGGGAACTCCACTAATGGTCCGTATGTAGCCAAACGTAGCTGCTCATGTTGGTATCTGTACTGATGGAGCAAAAGCCATGTCAGGGAGACATAGTGGAGTGGTAACGCTCGTGCAAGCAGTTGCTCCCGACGCCGCTTGGGTAGAACTGCAGCATCCACAGAGAGGCTCTTGCTGCCAAGGGAATGCCTGACAGCTTGAAAGAGGTTTTGGACACTACAGTGAAAATTGTTAACTTTGTTAAAGCAAGGCACCTGAACTCTCGTGTATTTTCTGCACTATGCAATGCTATTTGTTTTATAAAATAAAAAATTATATTTCACCTTTATTTATCCAGGTAGGCTAGTTGAGAACAAGTTATAATTTACAACTGCGACCTGCCAGAGTTACACATAAACAAACGTAACACAATAGAAAAATCTACGTACAGTGTGTGCAAATGTAGAAAAGTAGGCAATAAATAGGCCATAGAGGTGAAATAATTACAATTTAGCATTAACCCTGGAGTGATAGATGTGTAGATGATGATGTGTAAGTAGAGATACTGGGGTGCAAGAGAGCAAGAGCTGCCCATATCAATAGCAATGACATGGGCAGCGACCATGTAACGCTTTTACAACATACAGAAGTGCGCTGGTTATCAGGGGGCAAAGTATTGACACAATTTTTTGAATTGAGAGATGAGCTTAAAGTTTTCTTTACTGACCATCATTTTCACTTGTCTGACCGCTTGCATGATGATGAGTTTCTCACACGACTGGCCTATCTGGGTGATGTTTTTCTCGTCTGAATGATCTGAATCTAGGATTACAGGGACTCTCCGCAACTATTTTCAATGTGTGGGACAAAATTGAGGCTATGATTAAGAAGTTGGAGCTCCTCTCTGTCTGCATTAACAAGGACAACACACAGGTCTTTCCATCATTGTATGAATTTGTTGTGTGCAAATGAACTCAAGCTTACGGACAATGTCAAATGTGATATAGCGAAGGACCTGAGTGAGTTGGGTGTGTATTTACGCAGGTACTTTCCTGAAACAGATGACACAAACTGGATTTGTTATCCCTTTCATGCCCTGCCTACAGTCCACTTACCGATATCTGAACAAGAGTGCCTCATTGAAATTGCAACAAGCGGTTCTGTGAAAATTGAATTTTATCAGAAGCCACTGTCAGATTTCTGGATTGAGCTGTGCTCAGAGTATCCTGCCTTGGCAAATCGTGCTGTTAAGACACTGATGCCCTTTGCAACCACGTACCTTTGTGAGAGTCGATTCTCGGCCCTCACTAGCATGAAAACTAAACACAGACACAGACTGTGTTTGGAAAATGAGACTGACTCTCTCCAATACAAGCCAACATTGCAGAGTTATGAGCATCCTTTCAAGCACACCCTTCTCATTAACTGCTCCCTAACAAAGCAGAGTGAAGGTATGACTCTTTACACCTGCTCCCTAACAAAGCAGAGTGAAGGTATGACTCTTTACACCTGCTCCCTAACAAAGCAGAGTGAAGGTATGACTCTTTACACCTGCTCCCTAACAAAGCAGAGTGAGGGTATGAAAGAGATGAAACGTGGATAAAAAAATATTTAATTGGCTTGCCTTGGGCTCTGTTTTTGAAATATATATATATTTTTTTATGTATGACAGCGATTCCACACTTTGCCATGATGCACGTTGCGTGAGAAAAATATGATTTGTATTTTATGTGATATTTCATTACGTTCTTAGCCTACTATAAAATGTTTGTTGACTCAGATCAGGTTAGCCTAACAGTGTGTCTTGTCAAAACAACTATTGATTTCATATGCCTGGCACGGCCATCAAGGATGCACAGACCAGTAAACTCAAACAATTGCCATTCTATTCTTTTGAAAATACATTTTATTAGTGCTTATAATGTTTCTTAGGACCTGTCTAAAAACAAATGAATAATGGATATTCTCAGTGTTGGTGTATATTCAATGGATTTACTAAAAATAGACGTCCACCCACATCCGCCCAAGTCTACTCCCACTCCTACACTCGCCGACATGTGCACGGGAGATATGAAAGGCTTAAACACAATTGGGATGAATTGGGCTCTAAAAAACAATGGCATATATATATATATATTTTACAGGCAACATACCGTAAAATCTGCCTGTAAAAGGGTCATGAATATTATAAATAAGATGAAGGGATTTTCCTTTTTATTGTATAACCTAACCTAGAATAACTCTGGGCACTAGTTAAAGACAATGCAGTTCAAATTGAACTAGGGCCCAGTCTGGAAACATTCCCTGCTCTACTTTTGAGACCCAGGCAGATTAGATTTTAGTTTAAAAGCATGGTAAAACTTTTAATTTACAACTTGTGTGTTTTCCATAACAAACCCACACGACTATGCCTCTCTCAGGAAACTGCCTGGCTGTTTGTCTGTCACCTGAGGACAAATTAGCATTTTTCTGATGCGATAGTAAATATGAGTTCAATATATTGATAAAAGTCACATTGTCTAAGAGAGATTTACAAGGTTATCAAAATGTCATGCCAGGGTAAGCATACACTAAACACAGCCCTTATTTGAAGTGGTTCTAAAATTGTCTATGGGAAGAATGAATGGTGGGGAAATGATTGGTACCATTTCTCTGTTTGACTGCTAGGTTTTATGGGTATTATGACACCTCCACTGTGGGGCTCTATTTCAACATAATCTAATCACCTAGGCTTAATATTATACAGTGACAACTAAAAGCTACCAAAAAAAAACGATTTAGTTCAATCAACGTCAGCTGAATATGATGTGGCTGTCCATGGTACTGATTTACATGTGTGTTTACAAGAAGAAAAAACAATGATGACTCACCCTAATTGTAGACAAATGCCATCCTCCTCTCTTTCATATTGCCTAAATGGTCTATGACTCAGTCATACACGGTTTTTAGTTATCGATGTCCTAGGCTAAAATGCTTATTCGCTAGCCAAACGTCCGTTCGTGGGCAACGGTGCACCAGGCCAGCTAGTTCACGTTAGCCTAACGTTACTACATCTAGCTACATGTTCAACTTCAATCCATTCTAGCCAGAGGCACAAACCCACAAAACTATGCCTCTCCAACTCTGAGTGAGGAAACTGCTGACTTTCTGTCACCTGGGGACTGGGGGAATGAAATAAATCCACATGTCCTTTTACGCATTCGGCAGGAAGGCTGATTGGTCAGGCATTCCAGTTCCCCAAAAACAGCAACAACAGAAGAACAACTCAGAGAAGCCTTCTAATCTACTTCCTGAAAGACATGCTGAACAAGAAAAAAAACATGATATACATACGTCTGTCTGTCTGTCTGTCTGTCTGTCTGTCTGTCTGTCTGTCTGTCTGTCTGTCTGTCTGTCTGTCTGTCTGTCTGTCTGTATGTCTGTCTGTCAAAGAGGAAAGGAGGAGTCAAAGAGGAAAGGAGGAGTCAAAGAGGAAAGGAGGAGTCTTCGTCTGCTGTCATTGTGCCTCCAGCGTACACTCTCTTATCGCTCTCAGCCAGACCCCCACCTCTCTGTCTCTCTGTGTCTCTCTGTGTCTCTCTGTGTCTCTCTGTGTCTCTATGTGTGTCTCTGTGTCTCTATGTGTCTCTCTGTGTGTCTCTATGTGTGTCTCTGTGTGTCTCTCTGTGTGTCTCTATGTGTCTCTCTATGTGTCTCTCTATGTGTCTCTCTGTGTCTCTGTGTGTCTCTGTGTGTCTCTGTGTGTCTCTGTGTGTCTCTGTGTGTCTCTGTCTCTGTCTCTGTCTCTGTCTCTGTCTCTGTCTCTGTCTCTGTCTCTGTCTCTGTCTCTCTCTCTCTCTCTCTCTCTCTCTCTCTCTCTCTCTCTCTCTCCTCTCTCTCTCTCTCTCTCTCTCTCTCTCTCTCTCTCTCTCTCTCTCTCTCTCTCTCTCTCTCTCTCTCTCTCTCTCTCTCTCTCTCTCTCTCTCTCTCTCTCTCTCTCTGTCTCTCTCTCTCTCTCTCTCTCTCTCTCTCTGTCTCTCTGTCTCTCTGTCTCTCTGTCTCTCTGTCTCTCTGTCTCTCTGTCTCTGTCTCTGTCTCTGTCTCTGTCTCTCTGTCTCCCTGTCTCCCTGTCTCTCTGTCTCCCTGTCTCTCTGTCTCCCTGTCTCTCAGCATTTTCCTGGTTCTCATCTCACATCCCACCCTCCATCCATGTATCCCTCCATTGCCTCCCACTCACTCTCTCCATCCACCTGCTCAGTAGATAAACAGCAACATTACAGGGAAAATCTGTCAATCTGAAACACATCTCAAAAGCACATCTCTCCACGTTGTGAGATATCCACATGCACGTAAATGCACGTCCCCTGTCCTGCATTCGTAATCAGATATATGACATAGTACCTACGATTATAAATACTCTCAAAAGCTTTACTAGTGTTTAGTCTCTCGGGACATCCTTAACCTTAATCTCATACACCCAGAACTAAAATATTGCGTAATTTCATCAGATGCTCGATTAAATTCTGGGGGGGGTGTTATAAAATGTACTAAGGCGACTAGTGAAGTCTCCACCCCTCTAAACAGAGAGACTCTCTCGCACATTTAAATGGTGATTTTTTTGTCCAATGATCAGTTCCTCATTAGGGGTCTCATCCCACAGCCTGTAGACAGCTGCTACTTTACAGTATGCTACATGCATCTGTCCCCAAGAGATTACCTTGTCATAAAATTGTAGGACACGATTCAGTCACAGGTGACTTGGTTCCCTTTCAGTCCGTCACTCGGTATTAACAACAAATAGGATTTGAAAGGAAATACATTTTTAGGTCCCCATTAGGATAGAAGAACACAACGTGTGTGTGTGCGTGTGTGTGCGTGGGTGTGCGTGTGTGTGTGTGTGTGTGTGTGTGTGTGTGTGCGTGTGCATATGAGTCATTGTATGTGTCAATGGAATTACTTCTCTCTCTATGGTGTGAGTGGAATGCCTTCATATATCAATGCAGCAACATTCTCTGTTTAATTACAATACCTCTGGGCTGAGTGTTTAGTTACTATACCTCTGGGCTGAGTGTTTAGTTAATATACCTCTGGGCTGAGTGTTTAGTTACTATACCTCTGGGCTGAGTGTTTAGTTAATATACCTCTGGGCTGAGTGTTTAGTTACTATACCTCTGGGCTGAGTGTTTAGTTATTATACCTCTGGGCTGAGTGTTTAGTTACTATACCTCTGGGCTGAGAGTTTAGTTACTATACCTCTGGGCTGAGTGTTTAGTTGCTATACCTCTGGGCTGAGTGTTTAGTTACTATACCTCTGGGCTGAGTGTTTGGTTACTATACCTCTGGGCTGAGTGTTTAGTTACTATACCTCTGGGCTGAGTGTTTAGTTACTATACCTCTGGGCTGAGTGTTTAGTTACTATACCTCTGGGCTGAGTGTTTAGTTACTATACTTCTGGGCTGAGTGTTTAGTTACTATACCTCTGGGCTGAGTGTTTAGTTACTATACCTCTGGGCTGAGTGTTTAGTTACTATACCTCTGGGCTGAGTGTTTAGTTACTATACCTCTGGGCTGAGTGTCTAGTTACTATACCTCTGGGCTGAGTGTTTAGTTACTATACCTCTGGGCTGAGTGTTTAGTTACTATACCTCTGGGCTGAGTGTATAGTTACTATACCTCTCACATTAATTTTCTCCATTTTTTACTCTTCAGCTCACCTGAAGGAGAACGTCTCATACAATTTACAAGCACTTAAAGACTAGGAGATTCGGCTCTGACTTAGGTGTCTGTTAGTGGTAAGAGAATACTTGTCCCCTTGATGTCAGTTTTGGGTCTTGGTATTGCTTTTTGTGCTTGCTAAATGTCTACCACTTCTTCTCTGTTTTGTGTAGCCAGTGCTTCCTCACATGAGTAAGATAGCCAGTGGTAAGAGTAAGCTCAAAAGCCTATCCATATGGATTTTAACCTCCGACCGGGCCCCAGGGCTTGTGGTGTCACAGTGAAAGTTAAAGATACTCACAAGTGTTGTCCTGTTTGCCTGGGGTGGAAACAGGCAAAGGCTGCCTTGGCTCGGGCCAGTTCTTGTGACCGGTGTCACCGGCTGAATTAAGACTTTGAGGTACTGCTGATTTCTTAGGACGATTGGGGTTACTGGAGAAGGCAACTCTCTTTGAAAAAAATGAACTGTGTGCGGCGGCCCTGAGGGAGAGAAAGGCCGTTTGGTTCCGGAGGACCAGTGTCATCTCTGGTTGACTATGTCACAAATAGCCTACCGATGCAAGGAGAATGTGTATTGGGTGTTAGGCTCAGCTTCGGAATCCATGCAATCCCTTCCGAGGATAAGCAAAAACAGGAAGTAGCAGTACTTTCTTGCTGTGTTCACGTCCTTTTGGGAACTCGTGCAATACGACCTTCCTGCTGGGAAAATGCACTTGAACGCCCCTCCACATCTTGACTATGACTAGGAGACATATGATATCTGGAAACCCGAACCTTTTCATATACAGGGCTTCGATGTCATGCACCACTGAGAAGGACGAACAGCGCCTTTTTATTTGGCTGTCAACGGTGACATTTTGAGTCATTTGGTGGACGCTCTTACCCTATGGCAGGGTTTTCCCAAACTCGGTCTTCGGGACCCTAAGGAGTGCACATTTAAGTTTTTTGCCCTAGCAAATCTGTGTAGTGTCAAGGCAAAACCCAAAACCTGCCCACCTTAGGATCCTGAGGACCGAGTTTAAGAAATTTGTCTTATGGTGTCCAATGGTAGCAGCTTTGGCGGCTAATACATTTGTTGCGTCCCGGCAGTTGGTTCATGTCCATCAATCTGAGGATGCATATTTTCAAGCATCTATAGTAGTTTTTATTTAACCTTAATAATTTAACGAGGCAAGTCAGTTAAGAAAAAAAATCTTATGTTCAATGATGGCCTAGGAACAGTGGGTTAACTATCTTGTTCAGGGGGCAGAACGACAGAGTTTTACCTTGTCAGCTCGGGGATTAGATCTTGCAATACCTGCCGCCCCACATCCGCACCACAAAATATTTCTGAGGTTTCACTTCAAGGACACCCTCTGTGAGGGGATTTGAATACATCTAAGTGGTGTTTGAGGGTTGGTGGCAGGTTGAAGGACATCCTCCTTTTCATAGCTCTTTGGTGGACATTTTGATGTTCTTGCAAGAGTTTTTATTTTATTTAATAAGAACATTTATTTTTCCACAGGTTTGTTTACATGGCAGCCATTTTGGCATGTTACACTTGGATTGACGGCTCTACACTGGGATCTCACCCTAATGGTAGTGCGGCTCCTGAAAGGAGGGCGTCGCCTCAGACCAGTGTCTAAGCCTATACGACCTATGGACCTTGGTCCTGGACACTCTGTGTCAGCCTCCGTTTTGAACCATTGGAGTCTCAGGACATAAAGGTCCTTCCTTTTCTAAAAGACCACCCTGCTCATGGACTTGGCATCAGCCAAGTGCGGTTGGGTGTCTCGAAAAAACAGTCAGTACACACTTCCTGTTTGGAGTTTGTGCCTGGCGACTCCAAAGTGAAGTTACAACCTAATACAGTTTGACCCCAAGGTTCTATCTCTATTTGACAGGTCTCTGGTTTTACAGCTTTCTCTTTCGTACCTCCTCCGTTTGCTTCTAGTAAACAATGGAGGTTGCATGGCCTCTGCATGTACAGTGCATTCGGAGACTATTCATACCCCTTCCCTTTTTCAACATTTTGTTATGTTATAGCCTTATTTTAAGATGGATTAAATTATATTTTTTACCTCATCAATGTACACACAATAACCCACAATGACATAAGATTTTTTTGGGGCATATTTATAAAAGACATACATTTGCTATGAGACTCGAAAGTGAGCTCACCAACACATTTCTGCAGATTTGAAGGTCCCCAAGAACACAGTGGCCTCCATCATTTTCAATTGGAAGAAGTTTGGAACCACCAAGACCCTTCCTAGAGCTGGCCGCCCGGACAAACTGAGTAATCATGGAAGAAGGGCCTTGGTCAGGGAGGTGACCAAGCTTGTAGCATCGTACCCAAGAAGAATCGAGGCTGTAATCGCTGCCAAATGTGCTTAATTAAACAAAGTACTGAGTAAAGGGTCTGAATAGTTTCGTAAATTTTATATTTCAGTTTTTTTTTTTTTATACATTTGCGAAAGCAGTTTTTGCTTTGTCATTATGGGGTATTGTGATGTCATTATGGGGTATTGTGATGTCATTATGGGGTATTGTGATGTCATTATGGGGTATTGTGATGTCATTATGGGGTATTGTGTGTAGATGGATGAGTTAAAAAAAAAAAAAAATTCAATCAATTTCAGACTTTCAGGTTGTTACATAACCAACAATTGTGAAAAAGTCAAGGTGTCTGAATACTTTCTGAATGCACTCGATATAGATACTGTAGGAACGAGGACATCTGCGTTTGTGACCAGCTTTTTGTCTGTTTTGCTAATCCAGCTCGGAGTAGTGCGCTTTCTAAGCAGTGTCTTTCTCATTGGATTGTGGAGGCCATCTCCAAAGTGTGACAGCAAAGGACAAAGGTTGCCTAGCACTGTGCGTGTTCATTCCATTAGGGGTGTGGTGGCTTCTCGGGTGTTGTTCAAGGGGCATGACGATTGGTGATATCTGTGCTGCAGCGAGTTGGTTACCTACCATACATTTTTTGTGAAGTTTTATCGCTTGGATGTACCTGCACCCAGTGTGGCTCATAGTGTTCTTAGGGCTGGTTCCTGGAGAGGGTGATAAGGACCACGCAGGTTGCACATTTTATCCGGGTAAAACACAGTTTCCTTCTGGGTTTGAGCCTTGGGCTG